>NW_024346062.1:11605557-11740617 GCF_902729225.1 Pteropus medius | reverse complement strand
ACAATAACAAATGACCCTATTGCTGAAACCTTGGGATATATCCTTAAAAAAAAAAGTACTGTGAGACTTTGACCACAAGTGAGAAAATTAGATATTTGCTTTGGTTTGAGGTTCAAGCTCAGAATCTAAAAGGTCAAATTTAATCCAGTTGAATGAATCTCTCATGAAGGTTCAGCATATTTACTTTCTTAATGACTTGGTCACTTCATTGAAAAAATTCAAAATGCAGAATTATAGAAAAGAACCCCAAAGCAGGAGATTGTAAAGATAATTGTATAATATAATATTTATACATATGCATATCTATTTTAATAAATATATTTTTAACAGTACTAGAAGATAAGTGCTGTAATATATTACTGATGACTCAGGTCACTAGATTGGCACAACCTTTTTAGAAGGGTAATTTAATGGTATCTATCGAAAATATTAACACAAATATAACAGAACAATTCTCCTTTAATAAATTTATTCTGAATGCAGTGAAAGATGCATGCAAAATATGTTCGAAATATTCATATTAGTGATATTTTTAATAATACAATTTTGGAAACTATGTTTTAAACAAAAAGGGATAAATCAGATTATCATATAAATTAATTATAGTCACATAACAGAACATTATATATCTCATGTTTATGCATAAAAGAATACTAATATGGAAAGATGTTTATTATAAAATGAAAAACATAGCTAACAAAGGGTTAATAATAGATATCTCTAGGTTCATGGGACTAAAAGAAATTTTAAAAAATATGTTGTTTCTGTAATCATGCATCAATTTTATATTGATATAAAAAAACTTGTTTGTAATAAAGATGATATTTTCATATTTAAATTTGAGCACAAGCCTGAAATTCAAATTTCTACAATTTAAATAATTTATTTTTGATATTTAGAAAATGAAAAATTTGTAATAAAATATCATAGGAGATAAAGCACAAATGTGGTATTCTTCTGATGGAATCTTTTCTCTGGCTTTGTCCTACATACCTAAAACAAAAACTGGCTCTGTATAGGAAACTTTTGATGTTTCTTTGTTTTATTTATTTAAAGTGGTGATAGAATATTTAGCAGTAAATGCTTAGCTAGTGGTGTGCTGGTTAATTTTTTTTTTTTTTAGTTATCATACATTTATTTTTAACATAACACCCCAGTTTCACATCATGTACATTTTCCAAAGTTGGAGATTCTTAACCTACTATGTTTTTCACAGAGGGTTAATGTTTAACAAGTGGCTCTAGGGCTGGGGATAGGGAGAGAAGGCTTTATTTGCAGCATTTGCCAAATGGTGTAAATATTCTCATCATGGCTGATTTCAAGCTGCCAACATGACATCACTGAATTGGGAAGAGATGTGTATACCGACTCTGAAGCACGGGTACCAGCCAGCTCCAGTAACTGGGGCAGCCAGCACTCTATATGGAACAGTCTGTGTGAGGGTGGAATGAGACAAATTAGGGGCAGAAGCACTTTAGAATTATGATTAAGCCTGGGAAGTTTAGGAAGTGGACCTCTTCCAAAGGCAAAGAAGAAAGAGGAGGTGTATAGAATAGTGCTGCACAGAAATGGAGCTTAGGGAACAATTCTTGAATTCTTGAGAGTGGCAATGATTGGATTTTATCATTCAGGTGAGTCAGCTGCAGTGCCTCTTAAGCACAGGCATTGCCAGACTCTTCCCAGGAGAGTGAGTTGGTGCCCAGGAATCTGCATTTTACAGAAAACCTTAGGGGACTACTATCATCAGTCAAGAAAATCTGAATTAGGATGAACATGTTGTGATCCTAGATGGTATTTTAGAGTGCTTAACACTTGAGGATACCTTATACTTGGAGTGAATATATAATTGGTCTAACAAATTAGAATACTTTTGAGTATGAAAGTTAGTATTAATTATTACTTCAGGTTAGCAGGTACAATCCAGGACTCCCCTGGGAAAGCTAAGTAAAATTTGACCCTATTCATAAGCATCCCTGTGAGAACCCTTGACAGTTATGTTGGAATGGTAGCTGTAAAATCATAATGTGGGTGAATGTACAGACAAAAGTATCTTATTCTGAGCATTCTAAAACAAACAGAAAATCTCTGGCTCTTGCCTCAAACATAATGAGGACTGTTAGGTTCCCGGAATGTGAGAATTCTTTTTTAGCACTACCTGGTTCAGTAGAAGGGAGTCTTTCCTACAGTGGGTACAAATCAAGTTAGTAGACCCCTGGGCAAGAATTACAATCTACTTATACTTTTCTTTGTATTTAAGTTTGCCTAATTTTGAGGAGTATCTTTAGTAGGAGATACTCCTACTAAAGAGTATTTTGGCCAGACTTGTTTATGTGGAGAACTGCTCACATGACACAATCTGAGAACCAGTGAAAGGGCTTTTTTGCATGCCCCACCTGGTAAGATGCTTTATTTTCTCAGAATTAGCACTCATCCTACAGGGTTACTCTATAATGGCCTTTTAATTCTCTCTTATAATAGAACCAGGAGGATTTGAGACCCATGTCAAATATATTTTGGTATCTGCAAAGTGTCAGTGTAATAATGCAAAAGTGAGTGGCCACTGCAATTGAGAGGTCACATGGATGGCTGAGATGGCAGTGAGAATATTACTCTGAGAAGGATGAAACTCAGATTCACCTAGTGCCAATGTCTAGGTATTTTATAAAAGCACCATGGTAAGCACTTATATTGGATGAGATGATCATTCGGGTCAGAATTTTTTGGCCTGGACTGACCCAATGCAGGCAGGTCTCAAGTTATTAGTGCAGTAATTCTAGGTTGTGTGCTCTTAAGTAGTGCTATCAGGGACAGAATTGTTACAAGTGGCTCAAATACATATATAACCAAGTCTTGTTTATATATAAAATTAATCATTTATACACTGTCTTTAAGCTATGTATAGATGTTACTGTGATTAATATAATACAGTTTGAAATGGAAAACAAAAGTTAATTTATATATGTATATGCATGTATATATATACTCATTTACATACACATAGAGTACTTTATACCTTTATCAGGATAGTAATATGAAATCAACCATTCAGGGGTTAACAAAACTTTTGTAGGTAAAAATATATCTTCTAATGCAAGATGTTTTGGGACCATGAGGGGACACCCTAAATAATCTTTCTGGCTTCTGTCTACACAATTGGTCTGGCAGACTTTGGTTTCAGGATCCTGGGAAAAGAATATAAAACATAAAACGTGAATAAGGGTAAGTGTAAAACATGAATAAGACATGAGAATGACAGATAATGGAGGAGGTAATAGAGACAATGATTTTATTAGCTCAATAAAATGGAAATGATGGACTGGTCCAGGAGAAGGACCCTGGAGATAATGTCCTGGGCCTTAGGAATTCAAGAGAGAATTAGTCAGGGGCAGACATCAAAAAATTAACGTTTGGGGGCAATTTATATTTCATAATCCTTTGCATTATAAATTATATATTTTCATTGGAATGTGCTTTCCTATAAATATCAGTGATATTGTAGTAAGTCTTTATAATGAATCTATTTATTCATTACCCCTTCTTTAATAGGACTGATGATTCCTACTGACCCTATTGTATAAAAATAGTCTTTCCAAACAAGCCCTGTCGGTGATAGGGAAAGCCAGAGTCATGTTCCTTCTCTGTCCCTTCTCCTTTTGGCAGGTTATTTAATCCAAGCTCTTTGCCCACCTATAAGGTAGACCAACACCTAGATTTATTTATTAGCCTTTCCCCTTTTTTACATATGAGTGTGCACATTTTTTTCCCTAAGAAAGTTAGACTTCTGCCCTTGCAAAAAGGATACTATTTTCTCATTTCTTCTATTATGGGTTTATGTAAGTTGACATTTGCTATGCCTCTTCTCTCACTCTGAGCTGTTTGAAAGTGCTCGCCCAGGGTCTCCTTGGGGACCTGGTTTCCAGACTGAGTACTGGTATTGCTTTCAGGGTGAAACCTCCCAACCTCTTCAAAAGAACAGACAGATTTGACCCCAGAGCCCTTATTTATAACAGCTAGTCACAAGGTGGGCGTCTTACATGACCTATGGCATGTGCCTGGCACTATTCTCAGACTCCATAGACTGTGCTCAAGGGCAAATGACACATTTCCTGATTAGGAATGAATTCCTGCAGCAACAGTATTAAATATTAAGAGCCACAAATAGAATGGTTATGTGACCCCAAGAGAATTTTCTAACAGTACTTTTGCATTCTTAAAACCCATAGCATTTTAAATTACTGAGGAATTGATATATTTGTTTAACATGTTTATTTTGTTTATTTTTAACTATTTGAAACACCTGGAAAGGTTAAATATGGAATCCTAAAAATGACAAATAAGTGTATTTTAGAAGTGAACAGCAGAGATATTTTTTTTTAATCTTTCAACTCTTGGTTCAGTGTCTATATCTGTTAATGAAGAGCGTATTGAATCATGCAGCAAGACTGGGGAAAGAACAAGGAACACAAATACTATGTCTTCAGGAAGTTTGAATCATAGTTCAGTTTTTATTTTAAATGCATATTAACTCAACAGCATAATAACTTATAACATATGAATTTAAATGTTCTGAATTTTCACAGCTCCATAATACAACAATGGGTAGAAAATCCATAGGTTGTTTCATTTATACAATGTCAGACAACAGACTTTTAAAGTTATTTTTCAAGTGCATAGTTTGAAAAATTAGTTTTAGAAATATTGATTTATTGTATGTATATGTGATATTTACATAAGATATACTACATTTTCAAACAAGAAGTCTTATGGATTTTGCCAGTTTCAAATAAGCACATGAAAGATTAGTATCTGATATCTGAAGAACTTGGTGATGTTTTTCCCCCTACTTTAAGAGCATACTGTAAAATCTCAATCTGAATGGTTACCAGGAACACATAATTTAGAATTTCTACATTTTTTAACAGGAATTCACAAACTTAAATTTCCTGAACTGAATTGGTGCGTTAATACACCAGGATGTATTCAGTGGAACTACCAGTTCGATGAACTTGTTACTTTATCAATTACAACTACTAGAAGTTAAAGAGCATTCTCTTTGGGTTTGGGTCTCTAGCTCCTTGAACAGTAACTTGATAGCCGTCTCTGTTATCTAATTAATTTATCTAAAATAATCTGTCCATGGAGACTGATAAATTCTCCTTCCCTTTCTCCTCCTTTGCAGCTTCTTTCTCTGGGCAAGTAATGGCTATAGAAATGAATATCATTTGAATATTTGCATCCCAATTTCTAAGTTTGGCTATACTACCATATGCTACTTTTATACTGTTTACTGAGTAATCATGTTCTCAGAGATTGTACATAGATTTATCTTGTGAACTAAATCATTATATTATCTGCCCAGAAAAAAATTATGTCAAAGAAGAATTATGCTGCCTGAGAATCCATAGAAACATCAGGGAAGAGGTAAATTCTGTCAGAAGAAAGACATATTTGGAAGCAAGAGATTATATTGCAAAATATTTTCCACATATTCAAAGGCACAGAGTAAACTAGGCAAAACTTACCATGGAACTGTTTAAGAACGTGAAAATTTATTTTCGAACAGAAAATTGAATATTCTAAATGTTCCATTATTTCATTTCTGCTACTGTAAATTTTTTTTCTTCTATAGCTGTATGGACATAATGTGTTCCAAATCAAAAATTACATATTATAAGGGCAACATAACTTTATTTAAAGAATATATTAGCTAGTATTGCATGATTTAAGATAATAAAAATTCATTACAATGTAATAATTCCAGTCATTATTTATTGTTGGCAGTTTTAGTTAGCTCAGTTTGTCATAAGAAATTTCCACGACACCTCAAGAAAATAATAACATCCAAATGACACATCAACCTTTTCTTCCCTCTTTTTCCCTGACCCACTTCCACCCCTTGACCTCCATCACCATAACTTTTTATCCGAAGGATGATTAAATCCCTGGTAGAATACAACCTGACCACGTCCAGGCTCCTTTATCTGCAGCATAAACTTTAATACTATAGCTGCCTATATACCTTTTCTAGATGAATGATGCCAGTACTATTTGTGCCACTACACTTAGGGGTCTCTTAACATTTCCATTCTAAACATCTATTTTCAAAGGTTTATAACTCGGCTATAAAAACGTGCTCCAGGATGAAACTTAGCATACAGGGGCCCAGCCCAGGAGCAATCTTTTACTCTTTTATGTATTAATCTTGAAAAAAATGGTGTGACTGTATTTTATAGAACTGGAGTGTTCACAGTAATAGAAGTTAAGGGCACAGGGTATGAGTAAAGATCCACGCCAACAAGTCCCCTCATCTATAATAGGTTTATCTGAAATTCAGTTTCACAACCTCTCCTTTCTGCTTCTCATTCTCTTTCAGTTCTCTCTGCTCAGAAATAAATCTACTTTTATTGTTTTTATTATTTGTTTCGATAGCCTCATTTGTGAAACTTATTTAGTAGTTATGCCACCTTGATCTATGGTTCTATCCACAGGTATGAATGAGCCGGCTACTCCACGGCAACATCAGATTTGGGCGACCAGGGTGCCATAATTATTTGTGTTTGTCGTTGTTGCTATTGATGCTGTTCTTATTTAAGCATGAAGAAAAATGGAAGATAGCTATTAATTTTTGTTGAAAATAATTAAGAATGTACTGAAAATTTAATAACAATACAAGTAACTCTACCTTACTTTTCTAAATTGCTTTCCAAGACTTTGATTTGGATATTTATACTTTTATTCTAAATCTTAGTTTCTTTCCGATCTAATTTTTTTAATGTATGGGATTTCCCATTATAGATATAACACATTAATAACGAATTGAATTGGTGATGAAGTGTTTTCATAAATTTCTGATAATTTGATTATGTTAGTTTGATTTTCATGTCCCTTAGGTTTTTAAATACAAATGATTTTAGATTTTATGGTATCTCAATTACAGATTTAAAACCAGTGATTAAGATACTGTAATTAGTAGCTTTTTTTTTTTTCCTGGTGTGTTTCATGTAGTTTCAAACTTCATTCCCTCATAACATTAATATTTTCCCTGGATGTTTTTATCATCTGTAATAACTATCATGATATTTATTATTTGAAAAAAAGAGAACTTCCTGTAAGTTCAGACTATTTGCAGTGATACTGAAGCATTATCAAGGCATATGGCTTTATTTATATTTTGATCATTAACAACTATTTTGTGAGCAATAAAGTGTCACATGTAGAAAAACAAACAAATGATAAAAAACAAACAAAAGCTACCACTCTTTCTAAATGGACTACATGGAAGGACAAACATGCACTTCTATGTTATAGCAGGCATTGATAAGATAGGAAATACAGAAGGCTTTTTTTCCTGTGAAATTTACAACATATCTCAACCTATGATCTGACATAGCTGATGGGTATTAGGAAACTCACTAGCTGCCAGGATTGGGTCATAGGGGTGCTTTTTCCAACATTTGTTTTTTATTGTATAGAACAGTACATTTTCCAAACTTCTAAGGCTACATGGCCCTTCTGTACCCATTACCCTCTCCAATGGCATCCTTTTCAGTTTGCCTTCTCTGATCATGGGAATTGGCAGGGTGGGAAGATGAGAAGTGACAGGCTTGGTGGGGCCAGGAAGGCATAAGCGAGGCAGAGAGAATGAAGAAGAATGTGTGAGCACATATGTATCCTTCAGGATTCTCAGTTATTCTTTACCATCTGTCCATAGTGTGAATTCTTTAATAACTATTTTAGAATGTGTAACATTTACTTGGAAATTCACAGATGTATTAAATTACAAATATACTTTAAATAAAATATAATCAAATTTACTTTCATATTCAATATATTATATATATGTATATATGTAAATAAATACATGTATGTATACACACATATACTCATTCATTCATCAAACATTCATTGAGCATCTAGTCTATATCCAGCACTGCAATAGAAGCCAAGAAGACTTGTACAAAATTAGCTGGCTTTCAGAGGGTGGGGAGAAATCCTTAGAAACAAATAATTATAATGCGATCAGTACAAGGTGATAATTAGAATACATTGTGATGGCATTCTATAAGTGAACAAAGAGGGGAGGGAGGAACTCTTTCTAGAAAGGCTGGGGAATGCCTCAAAGAGATTAGGGTCTTTGTGTTGGGTCTTAAAAGATGGGTAAATTTTTCTATGAACATTCGTAGTCATAGGTTTTATAACCAAAGACTAGTTCAGCATGGGCTGGAGGGTAAGTTATTTTGATTGGAAGGAATGGGAGATACAACTAGAAAGATAAGTATGAGCCATATCTTGGAGCATGTTCTGTGTTATAATATGGTGTTCTTCATCCTTTAGATGACAGAGGCACTGAAAATTTTTAAGCCGTGACATAATGTGATCTGTTATGATAACTCTGGTGGCAGTGAGGAGACTGGGTTGGAGGGGTGAAAACTAGATGAAAAAAATCAAGTTTCAAAAATTTCAAGGGTTTTTGTCATAATCCAGGGGAAATATGGTAGATGAGAAGCAGAACTAATGTAGTGACAGAGCAAGTGGGAATATAAAACAGATTTTAAAAAGAACCAGAACAACAGAATCTCGAGTCTGAGTATAGGGACTGAAGGGGAAAAATCTCTCGGGATAACTCTCAAATATCTGTTAATTAACATGGTGGATGGCAGTGTTATTGTGATAGAATTTAGAAAGTTTGGCAGGAGTGTGAGTGGGAATAACAAGTTCATCTCCAAGTCTGGGATGTCTGCAGGTCATTCAGAGAAGATCCAATAAGCTGTTAGAACTCTTGCATAATTTCTTAAAAGAGAGCTTAGAGCTACAGATGTATTCATTTATTAACTGATTTTTCATTAAGCACTGGTGGTGTAGTAACAAACAAGATATAACCGTCATTCTCATTTATGAAGCTTAGTTGGAGAGAAAGACATGTAATCAAATGCCATTCAGTGTGATAAGTCCACGAAAGTGTGAGTATACAGTGATATAAAGAAACAAAACAGAACAAAAGAATATCTAATTTTATCTTTCAAGGCTTATCTTTTAGAGTTGACTTTCCAGAGGAAGCTACAAATGACCTGAGACCTGAAAGATGTGTAATGTTTGTTAAGATGATAAGTGAAAACAAAATTAAGATTGACCAATAGTAGGTAAAAGTGAGAAAGTGGAAAATGTTGCTCTGTGTGGGCATATTGAGTAAAATGAGAGAAGAACAGAGGGAAGATGGACTTCTGGGGACATGAGATTTGAGGTGCAGGGTCAAGGACAAATACACAGTTCTGAGCAAAGCAGAACCCAGTGATGTCCAAGAAGCCAAGGAGGAAGAAAATATGTTAATGTCAATTGCTGCAGAGAGGGAAAGCAAGAAAAGAAATTTCTAATTAACTTCAATTCGGTATATATTAAGTACTTTCTAGAAACTACTAGATACTGGGTCATAAATGGGTGAACAAGACAGACACAATTCCTACTTTGAAGGGACTTATAGTCTAATGCTCTAAAGATACAAAAGGTGTCCTCAGGGATTTGATAAGTAGGACAAAACTGTGAACTAGCATCAGTGACTGCTTCCTATTTCAAACCCTGCTCCCCATTCCCCCAAGCCCTGACACCACTCATCTTCTTTCTGTATCTATGGATTTACCTCTTCTGGATAATACATAGAAAAGGAATCATACAACATATGTCTGATTTCTTTTACTTAACATAATGTTTTGAATGTTCGTCCACATGTAGCATGTATTAGCACTTTATTCCTTTTTAGGGTTGAATATTATTCCATTACATGGATATACCATATTTGCTTATTCATTCAGCAATTGATGGACACGTGGGTTGTTTACACCTTTTAACTATTGTGAATAGTGTTGCTATAAATGTTTGTATACAAATATTTGTTTGAATGCCTGTCTTCAATTATTTTCTTTTAAAGAGAGAAACTGGTTTTTATTATAATTGGTAGGAAATGAACTAGTGGAGAGAAAGAAGATACTGACAAATATGTGGGTAATCGATGAAAAAGTTCTGGAGATAAGGGAAGAGAAAAAGACTATAGTGTTTGCATGGAAAGGAATTTGAGAAATAGGAAGAAACAATGTTTGTAGCTATCAGCTCTACTTAAGAGCTGAATGTCAGCTATTTTAATAAATGGTGATATTTTATTGAATGTCAGATATTTTAGCTTAAATGAGGACATTAGTTCTTCTAATTGTGTTCTGTATTACCAAGAGGGAGTTAATCTTTGAAGTATTTGTCTATAAATAAGGCAAAAAACCTCAGAATATTTATAAGTATTTCTAAAATCTTCATTAACAAATTTAGGAGAGATACGCATTGGTCATTTCTTAATAGAGGCATTTAATTTGGATCAATTTCCTGCAATGCACTTAGCAGACTTTAAAATCCATTTTGCTGGGACACCTCTGAGACCCCAAGCTAGATAATAAGGATGGCTGGAAGCTGATTTCCTAATTTCTAAGTGCAACTGAGGTAGAATTAAAGTGCAAATGCAATTTTTGAAGTACTTGACATGAGAGAAGCTATAAAATTACTCTTTGCTCTGACTTGTTTTAATTTCTATATGAATGTTTTATACAATAGTCTTTTTACTGTTTTTCAAGTTATGAGCAATTATATTTGATGAAAGGGCAATTATCACACATAGAAACTCAGCATTCCAGAAGCTATCAAAATTCCACCATTAGACTCTACTATCTCCCCATCCCATTCCAATCTGCTGAAAAAAATTGTGGAAACTTTTGATTCTGAGAGTTTTAACTTGAATGATTGGAGAGGGCAAATTAGGATATATATATATATATATGTTTTAAAATACAGGAATATTCTCATCCCGCAAAGAGATAATATAATTATATGTTTGCTGATTAAATATTAACATGGTTTTCTGGTTCCAATCCCTATAGCTTTACTTCCAGAAGTTCCATTTATTCTCCAAGAGAACAAATGACAAAGGTAACACATTCTGCAGGTGTAGGCTCAAGCAACACGGTGATATTGATTAAATGCACAGAATCCCAAATGTTCTCTTTTGGGTCTTGGATTCATTGAGTCACTCCCTGCTTCTGACTTGTTCCCCTTTCATTTAAAATTAAACGTTAGAACCACTGGCAGTTTTCAGGCTTGATTTCCATCCCAAGCTTAATGGCTTACAGGTGGCAACATTTTTTTTTTTTTCCACAGTGACAACAATATTTTCCCAAGCCTATCCAAGGGTAATGCCAATGAGAACATTGTACGAAAAGGACAGGGAAAGGGCCATTTAAAAATAAATAAATAAAGCCCTTTTCACTTTTCTTTGTTCCATAAAAGCCTTTCCCTGCCCTTTATCCTTATGTTTGATATATGGAAGTGGTTCCATTTATAACTTGAGCTCTTTTGCTCCAGGCTTTCTGTACTTAAGCCTCAGCTCTTTTGATGTTCTTTAACTGTTATAAACTGACCAATATTCTGGAGAGACTTATCTGTGAAACATATTGGTCTGATCTTAGAACTCACCCATTTTGCTGCTTCTTGTTCCCCAGAACTTATGCCCAGCAAAAAGAGAATGCTGAGTGTAAGTTATTCTCAATGAGTTTCATGATATACAGTGTGGTCCCTGAGTAGGTATTAAAATGATAATATCAGTATGTTCCTATTTTTTAAAACTGCAGAGTAGTGGAAGTAGATGGGATTCAGTGAAAATATTAATTGCAATATACATGTTTTCATTGCAATTGTCACTACCCCTGAGCTTTAGAAGTCAGGATTTTTGACATATTTAAATTCTTTAGGGGAAACATTAAAGAATTGTTGAGAAGATTAAAACTTTAAAGTGATTTCAAATATTTTAAAATAAATTTTTTTTTTATCAAAAATAGACTGCCTATTAATGGTAGGCTGCCATTAATAGCTTTAAATATCTTAATAAAAATAAACCCATGAAGTAGTCTAATAGATTATTCTTCTAATAGAGAATTTAATATTTATAAGTAAATATTTGAGATGTAATTTAAGAAAAAATTCATCAGTCAATAGTGTTTATTGAGTATCAGTAATTATATTGTATTTAATTGTATTAAATCAGGATGTATTTTTTGTCTAACTACCTTTTATAAAACTTGAGTTCATGTCAATAAGAATTGGCATACATATATTAATAACTAATTTCTTTCTAAAAGAGAGAGCTAGGAATAAACTTGCATATTATTTTAGGAGAAAAATAGACATGTTGGCCTATATAATGTAACTGCCATTTGCATATAAATTACTTCACAGGTATAATCAAGAAAGATATTTGCAAACAGTAATCATGAAAATAAAAATATTGTGAAAATACAAATATTCATGGGTTTATTGTCTCACTAATGCATGTATATATCCAGATTATTACATATGCAGAGAGAAAGAGAGAAGAAAAAAAATATATACATAATGAGAGAGCAAAATATAAAGTGATGAAATTTTTTTAGTGAATACTTGCCTCATTTTACTGTAGACTCCTTTCTCCAGTCTAGAGTCAATTCATGCTCATGTATTAAGACCCTGCACCCTTTCCCCAGTGAAGTGGTGCACCCAGGACTCCCCAACCTTGGGAAAGTTCTCCTCTTGACCTTTCTCCAGCATCCTTGTCTTGATTCCATTTCTTCAGAATCATGCAACTGTACACTGATTCATGCTAAGGTGAAAATGGGTAATTCCGCAGGGAACATCTATTTGAATATCATCATTAACTCTCAAAAGATCATGGGTATAATCATATAAAGTGAGTGATGATTTCGTACACCAGAACAGCCCCCTGCATGAGATATTTTGGTATAGTAGACAGATGTTTGATGTCTTTTCTGTGCCATCTTGTAGATTATTTTTATTTTTCCTAAATATTAGGCTTGTCCTTCATAGGCGTACACACATCATACTCATGCAGAGGGAGAGAAACAAACACCTGTGTGTGTTTGGTATTTTTGGTTAATAACAATAAGAGCCATTATTAGCAGTCTTCTTTTAATCTAGATTTTCTCTATATTCTGGGGAAGATATAATGCAGATTTCTATTTTGCAAGGGAATATTTTTAAACTTGCCTGTAATGTGGATTTATAATTTTTTTTTATTAAAAAAATTTCTTTTGGTGACTTCTAAACAGATCTAAGAAATTTGTATCATGTCAGTTAAGTATAGAATCGAAGAATCAACCCGTTGCTTGGGGTTTTGATCTGAATTAAGGAGACTTGTCAGTGACTCTACAAGAAAAATCTTCAAACTCTCTGAGAGATAAAGATCTCAGTCTTCTTCAGAGAATACTTGGAAGGGCTAATTTAAATCAGATTTCAAACAAAGTGGAAGTTTTTTGGAAACACAACAGAACAAAATACATTAAAAAAAGTTCTGCTTAACCTTAGGATTCCAATTCCATTATAAAATGTCACACAACAATGGACAGTAATGACTATGAAAATATGACTCTTGGAAACCTGTTGACTTGGAGAGTGATCTGAAGCTGAATATGTGGGCTGACAAATTAAAGCTACCACAGCTTTAATTCACACATGTTTTTCTGATATCCCCAAAATGCGATAGGGTAGGATGAGAACGAGTTGGTGCTGTTAGACGTCTCTCTCTTTTCTACTTATTTTGGCTCCTGATTTGTTTAGATCATTTTATTCGAACACAGTTTCCTGGCTTTAACAACCCCATGGGAGAACTCGAAGGACTCTCCCAAGGCTTTAGATGCTGGGAAGTACTGTGCTGCTGTTTTCTAAGTTATGCAAACTCTGAACTCAATTCTGAAGCAATCTGTACAAACCTTAATTTAAAAAGAAGATACATGTAGTGTTGTTGTTATTTGCAAAGATGATGTTAAACTCCAAGATGTATGGATACATATAATTGAAAAATAGAGTTTTATTCTAAGCTTGCTCACTGGCCCTCAAAAGATTAAAGTATTATGGTAAGTGGCCCATTGTTTCTTGCATGTATCTTAGATTTTATTTTCTGTCAGCTATTGCAAGAACTACTAAAAAGAATTAGTTTTACCACACAGTAAATAAATGCTTTAATGCCTCGCATTATTGTTTACACTAAGCTTTGCAAGCACTTAAGCCACAACAGATAATTGTCAAAATGATGAAGCAGTAAAATCACACACAGCCAGCAGTTATGGTGTAGATGCTGTTCTAAGAAACAGCTAGTAAGACTTAGAGCTTATACTTAGTTAGCTGGTTAGGGAAAGCAATAATTTATAAAAGTATATCATAAGACCAAAAAGAAAAAAAATGCAGGAATAGGCCCCTAGGATCCTATAAGATCTGATTATTATGCTTTCATTTTTTCTCCTTTTATCTGATTTATTTTACTTAAATCAAGTGTTTGTGTAAATACTTCTTTAAAAAGGTCTTATGAGAGACACTAGATTATTGAGATCTTTTAAAGAAGCCTATATCTTTTGTGGGAATTGTGTTACTTTAAAAATTAACACAGGGTAAGAGCACAGTTTACAATTTATGTTCTGAAATAATAGTTTCACCACACAAATGCGAATTTTAATCTATACTTTCAGAGCTTGAGTTTTATCAGCTCTTTTTATCCTGGACACGGGGTGGGGTGCGGGGATAAAGACGTGAGATTTGTCTGTTCACTTGGTTTTAACCACAGAATGTCTGGATTGCTCCATGTTTTCTTTAACAAGGACATCAGTGAAAACTGTTCTGTCTGTGGTGATGTATCTGAGTGCAAACAGGACCCTGTTAGCCATTATGTACCTATTAGCCCTGATTACCTTCTGATAGCTCCTCACCAGTTGGTTTCACTCACTTTGACAGATCTAGTACTTTGTTTAACCTTTAAACCAGTAGGGCAATAACACAGCTGACAGAAAGAGAGAAATAATTAAAGAAAACTTAGCCAGGACATTTAAAAAATCTCTAACAAGGCAGATATTTCTGTTCAATTTGAAAACTTGTCAAGGGATACATACAATTCCCCATAATTGCTATAGCAAAATGTTTTATAGTTTTTGCTAGCTTCAAATTAATTTTAGCAATGTGGCTTAATCAAATTACTAAGTGTCTTACTTTAAAAATATCTGTAATTTACACTCTCAAGAAGTAAGTTTTAATATTTCAATACTTCAAAGAAAAGTGATATCCAAGAGAATTTTATTTCTGGAAGAATCAGAAAGGAAATATACTTTAAAAATATTGTCTAGAAATCTGCCAACAGTTAGAATTTTACATTTTCTTAAATGGCTGATGCACGTTTTTGGAAAATAACACAAGTAATAAAAAATACCTATGTTCATATTGTCCACAACTCTATGCATTGTGTTGTCATCTGTGGTCAACAGGAATTAGAAGAAAACAAGACATCCTAAACTTTGTTGGCTCAATTTCAGATAATAACTTGCTAGGGAAGGAGACAGTACTGTGTCCTCTTTTCTTAACACTCTTCAGCATTAATCTCACCTTCCGAGGCCTGACTCCATCATTATACTTATTTCACTTTGGAGCCATTTTAGTCACTTCCGTGAAAGGGCACATCAGAACTCTCTGGGTATTCCTACATTAATTCACATGCACAAAGCAGAGAGCTAGAATAAGTGCTTCATTGTTGCATGAAGATATTTAATTAAAGTCGAAACAACTTCTAAATGAGAAAGTGCAAATAGTCTCTCCAGATCATTAATAATTTGGCGGTTTATAAGACATTAAAATATAATGTGTTCATTATTTTCTATAAATCTATTGAGAGCATTACATAATCCCTCTTGCTTAGCTATATTCTTTTTGGCTAAGAGAATATCAACTAATATAGGTGCCTTATCCTTTTCAGATATATGATATTGACATCAAGAAACATCACCATTGTCTTCTAATTACATCTGACAACAAGTCTAATTTAGCGTTCTTTCATATATCATTTATCAAAAGTCCTAGTGTTCTCTGTTATCTATTCTTATATTAGTTGATTACTATAATGTTCTCTACTTCATGGTTGCATAAATATTTCTTAAGAAACCAGTTTGGCATTTCCAATAGTTGAAAAGCCCTAAATCATATTAAAACAATATTCTCAGTGATACAGATATATGCCATATTATTAATTTTAAATAGGATTTGAACAAAACAACTGAGGTAGAACATTATTTTAAATATTATTGCTGGTTTTCTTAGTAGAATATATTTTATATGTAAAGTATGTAAAAAGCAAGATCCCTTCTTTTAAAGAGTTTCAGTGAGGGAGGAAACCCTCCCACAAATTACAGTAGGAAAGAAAGAAAATGAACACATAAATGTAACCAACTACTATTTTACATTACCGTTAAGGCCGAAGTGATCATCATGGCTTAATTTAGAAGCCCGCATGGGACAGTTTTGTGGGAAAGGAAGGCTTATGAAGTATCAGAACAAAGAGGAGTGCTTGAGGATAGGAGGGTAGGAAAAGATAGCCTGAGATACACATATATAATGCTGGGTGATCCAGAAACGAGGAGATTTGAGCTCTGCAATAAATAGTACTGGGCTTTTCTGGTTGGGTCAGACAAATTTGGAAATGTTATACAGGGAAATTTCCTAATTGATAATAAGAGTTTTGACCTCTGTGAATAAAAATTAGCTCCTACTTTTGGGATACAAATTTGAAAATATTAGAGGTTACTAAAATGTAGTCATCAAAATAGTACTAAGGTAAGACATGTTTATTTGACGAAAGAGTACCGAATATAGGAAAATGGGCTAGGAAGAAGTAATAACCATCCAGGTCTAATGAGGTTAGGGTCTTGGCCACTGGCTTCCTGAAGGAAGTGACAGATAAGCAGGGTCTCATAGGATGAGTGTTCATTAAGCAAAAAGGGAGAGAGAAAGGAGAGAAATGCTCTAGTTAGAAGGAATGAATTAAATATCAAAAGGCTAGAAAGTAAAGGGACATAGGGCTTTCGAAAAGTTTTAAAAATGCTCAGGTAACTGAAATTTACAGGATAAAGTTGTGAACGGGGAAAAAGAAGATCATGAAGGGTTTTTATGTCACATTGAAAAGTTTAGACTTTATCCTATGAGAACCGGGGAGGCTTTGGAAAGATTTAAGCAGTCATTTTGATCAAGTTTGCATTTTGGAAAGATTGCTCTGTCTGAGTGTGAAGAATAGATGGGAGGTGAGGAAGACTGAAAGAAGAAAGCTACAGAGGTGGCAGTATAATATTCTTGAAAAAATATAATGGTGGCCTGGTGTAGGTCGGTGACTGTGGGGAAAGTCATAGCTATATAAGCTATTTAGGAAAAGGAATTGGTGATCTTAGCAATTGATTTGATGTTAGGAAAGAGGTGAGGGAAAATGAGACAGTGGTAATGGGCTTGGTGAGAGGCCAAATGTCAAAGATTAAAAAAACAAGAATAAAAACAGAGTTAGAAAGACTACAAGATTTAAGAAATAAGAGGTTGTGTTATTTGTTTTAATGGGGGCGGAGTTAGTGATATAGTCTGAATATATCTTTTTCTGATATAGAAAAAGAATATAATAAAACTGATCTAGACACATTCATTAAGAACATTCAAATGAGGGATATTTAACAGAGAGCAACAAATAAGAACACAGAGTCACACAAGGTGACTAACATTAGGTGACTAAAATTCTTTAGGAGAATCCAAAGAGAGCCATGACTGAACCTTACTGTTTAATGTTAATGGGCCACTGTATTGGAAGTATCTCTTAGTGGAGGTGGAACAACTAGCAAAGAAACCAGAAAAATGTGGAAAATAGTCTATCGGTGGTTAGAGAAAAGTCAAGGCCAAGAGTATTAACTACATGAGGGGTCTTTGGTTTTCTGGTAGTTTTGTTACACCTAGATTCCTCTGGTTATAGGACACAAAGTCATCAAAATAATGCATCCATGACTTTTGATTGCCTAGTCAATATTGATTTGCTTTTCCTTTTTCACTAATAGAATTTTGATTTTTTTGGTAGTGGCAATGTACTCATTAAAAAAGTTCTTTAAACTTTTCCCAGTCTGCTTTGAAGCTATATTTCTCAGGCTTCTTTGAAGTTAGAGCTAGCCATGTGAC
Organism: Pteropus medius; assembly: GCF_902729225.1. Lineage (NCBI taxonomy): Eukaryota > Metazoa > Chordata > Mammalia > Chiroptera > Pteropodidae > Pteropus > Pteropus medius. The sequence goes on along the minus strand of NW_024346062.1, from coordinate 11,722,578 downwards.
ATAGCTTTGACCAATAAGATATGAGCAGAAGTCATTGAATGGTACTTTCTGGAAAACTCTTCAAAAGGGAGATGGAGTTAACTGTTATGGGCTACTTTTTTTTCTATCCTGAGATGTTGGCGTGATATTAGAGGAGGGGATGGGGAGGAAGCTGGAGCAGTTTTGCTGTCTAGGAGCCTGGGACATTGAAAATATTGCAGCTGCTGCACTGGCCTTGATTCTCCTAGCCCTAGACTTTCCATTAAATATCCAAAATAAAATTTCTAATTTGTTTAAAAGCTAATCCAGTAGAGTTAATTATATTTTAAAAATATTATTAATAATATTGCAAATTGTAAAGTTTTGATTTTTTTGAGTGTTCTCTATGTGGAAGACATAATATTAAGCCCTTTACATGTATTAATTTAAGCCTACATAACCCTTATAATCTTATAAATTATATATTTTTATCTCCATTTCACAGATGAAGAAAATAAGTTTCAGAGATTTAAGTAATTTTCCTAGAGTCATATAATTAGTACACTTATGAATCTGGCAAGCATAATTAAACCCAGACTCTATTTGATACCATGAAAAATTTATTCTTATATTCTAAGGTTCTTCTAAACTCATAATTTAATTTTATATAGTAAATAGCTATTGAATTCATGTTTATTTTTTGACTATTTTGCTCTTACCCATATCTGCTGAAGATATAAAGAAAATCCCAGTTAAAACAAGAATAAGACATGCATTACTGGTAAATTCACTGAATGGATACATGACCAAGGAGATTGATTCCAATTCACATGTTTTCTGACAGCATATAACTAAAGAGTTTTCATCCAAATCTCTTAAAAACCCAACTAAGCTCTTGACAATCTGTGGAGTTCAAACATAAACCCTGCTAGTGGCTCTCAGTCTGTCTTAAGTTGGACTCAAAATGAAATGAAATTAACACACAGTTATAGTCACTGTACAGGGACGTGCATGTGACAGATGTGAACACTTTTGTTCCTGTTGCGGAACTACCTGATCCCTCTTATTCTTTCATTGTTGGAGATTTCGTAGATGTTCTTTAGAATGGTCTATTATCTGGAGCTAATGATGAAGTTCTCTAACTGTACCTCTTAACTGAACCCAATTAGAAATTTATAGTAGCCCCTACAAAAGCTAAAGATAGTAGATGACAAAATACATGAGGAGCTGCTCCTAATAATACAGACACAAAGATAAGGAACTCTTGGAAAAAGGGTCAGCAAAGCACAGGGAATGCATATTACAGAAAACTATCAAATAAGTTCAGTTGTTCCTATTTCTGTTTAGTCTGGAAGAAAGAGAGCTACAATTATATCTGTGTCTATTCAAGCACATATACAAATTCACCTTAGAAAGGACCACCATTAAAAGAAGTTGAGATCCTGTGGTCTGAGGCATTCTTAATTATTTACATGGTGGTCATGCCCAACCTCATGGTCCAGGACACTGCAATATTAGCAATACTTGTTCATGTGTGCAAAATTGCAATCAATTTCAATTGCAATGAAACCATAATGGTTGAATAAATCTACATTATTTTCTCAAGAGGAGATATGCAATAGCAGTTGTCTTCATTCTTCAAGTTAGCAAGGCCTATACCCCTCCTTATGTGCAAAGAATTTTGTTCAACATGTAGAACAAAGTGTTCATATGGTTAGAGTAAATCAATTGAATTATAGGGAAAAGGAATTTATAGCCATTAATATACTTGAGGATCATTTTTATATTCCTTTCTCCTGGTGGGGTGGGGGGAAGCATGAACTTGATATCTAATCAAACAAGGTGTCTTTAAATTAGGATCGGATATGAGTCTCTAAATATAGACCTTACCAATGATATAAACTTTAAAATGGACTTTTCAAAGGGTTCTCTCTCCCAAAATGAATTGCTGGGAAGGGATTGAAAAGCTAAAGTATGCCTGTGTTTTAATTGGTGAATTAAGGTTAAGAAATTCCAGATTTATCTTCATTTGTGTGTTTTGTCTCTCAATAATCCAGACTGTTCTTATATAAAACATAAGTCTGGAACTTCAGGCCTTCTTGTAACTGCTGAATTCATATCAGTTTCCTTCTTACCCTAAACAGATCCTTTGCTGAAATAATTAATTTCTTCCTGGGAAAAAACTTTCTATCAAATTTTACTTTCTTGTTATATTTGTTTAGTGTTGCTGCTATAACAGAGCAGCACAAACGTAGTAGCTTAAAACAACACAAATTTATTCTCTTACAGCTGGAAATCAGAAGTCTAAAATCAATGTATTGGTTTCTTCTGGAGGTTCATTCTTTGCCTCTTCCAGCTTATAGCGGCTGCTAGTATTCCTTGGCTGATGGCAGTGTCACTCCAGTCTCTACTTCCATAGTCACTCCTTTCGCTTCTCTGACCTCCTTATCTTCTTCTAATAGGAATCCTTGTGATTAAACTGAACCCTCCTAAAAAATTCATGATAATCTCATCTTCTCAAAATATTAAATTTAATCCTATCTGTAAAGTCCCTTTCACCATGTAAGGCAACATATTTACAGGTTTCAGAGATTAAGACATCTTTGGGGACATTATTCAGCCTACCATATCTGTGTAAATACATATTTTAGAACATTAAACAGTAGTTGACTTTTTTGAAATGAGTATAAGTCATCATTTTTGTTTAAACCACAGACATTTCACCGTATGATGCTGGATCTGTCTTGATCCCCATAATTCTAGGGGATAATGATTTTCCTGTGGTTCCCTACTAGAGGATAATGCTATCCACAAGTTTGGAACTGTGAGTCAATTAACACAGAAATCCTGGGCCCTGGGATTGAGTCTGATATTCAAAAGACTTCAAGGAGCACTGCAGGTGTCAAAATTCTTGGACTCCAGCAAACCGTATGCCTTCTCATAAAAATGACAAAGATGTTCAAGAAATTTTGTTGACTTTTGAAGAGCTGTTTTGGAAGAAAAAAAAAGAATCTTGATGATTGCAAACTATTTCTTTCTTTTTTAAATTTGTTTTATCATTCGTTTCAGTTATACAGTACATTGGTTACATTGCAAACTATTTCTTAAAGAGACTTCTGGTTTCATTTCTTAGCTTTGTTTTAACATTATAATTCTGCACTTGTTACTTGTGATATTTATTCTTCTCTTCGATATGATGTCATGATTGCATTTTACCTTTATTCATTTTCTGTAATTTATGGAACAGAGTGTTATTTATACTTTCTCCAGATACATGGGTGACTGGATGGCCCTTGAGTGAGCCTGAGTGGGCTGTTTCAATGTCTGCAAAGAGATGCTTTCTGGCTTTGGTTTCCGCCTTTGAAGAGGGGGCAAGGGAATCAAGAAGTCAGCACAGACATATCCTCGGGTCAACTGCTGAAATAATCTTGGCACCTTATGATTGTAGAATCTTTTTTTAAAAAGTTGTGACTCAGTGAAATGTCATGGGGAACCTCAGGAATTTGTAGTTCATTAAATAGGAACTTTTGCCCTCTTGGAAGTATTTGGAAGAAAGCTTCCAGTCCCCCTTTCCCACAGAGATGGAGGAAAATTTCACTGAGCATGTGCACCTCTAGCTGTTGGTTTCCTCTCAGATCTCCTTCCTGCCAGTGACACAGCTTCTTTCCTACTGCTTTAGACAGTCTGGTAGAGAGAACCCACTCCACAGAAGGAGGTCAGCAGTTGTCCAGGTGTCCTTCCTGTAACTACATGAGAAATTTTGACACAGGGGCTGACAGGTAGGAAGCCCAATTATATTAGTTTCAGACTGTGTTTTCCAACATATTTTTACCAGCAATAAAAATAAAACAAATATGATATTTTTATTCCTACCTGTGAATTTCAATAGTTTCTGAAGAGAGAAGTTTGATAAATTGGTACCAGAATTCCCAACAGGGAGGACTAAAAGTCGTTGAGCCTAAAAACTCATCCATCTTCCGTGATTTAAAATTTAAAAATATATCATATATAAATTGCCCAATTTTCAGTATAAATGTTTTATTAACACCTTCCTTCAGCTCTCTCTCCTCCTGAACCACTCTCCACTTCTCTTCTTCCCTCCCTCCCTTCCTTTCCTGCTTCTGCTCCCCCATACATACATACATACTACAGAAGCAGAGCAGACAAGTTGGACGATTTAATTATTTTGCATAATAAATTTGTTTTGGTATGATCACACCCTCGGGTCTCTAGGAATCTGAAGAAAAGCATTATGAGTGACAGTCACTCTGGCTTATTCGTTCAACATATTCATTTAACAAACATTGAGTACCTATAATGCAACAAGCACCACTCTAGGTGCTTGTAATATACTGATAAATAAAAGAGAAAAAGATCTCTGCAACCATGGAGCTTATATATTCTCAAAGAGAACAATACTCATGATAAATACATAATTTATATGGTATATTACAAGGCGATAAATGCTATGGAGAATAGGAAGAGCAGGGGAGTGGAGGGGAGCAGGGCAATTCGTGGCATTCAGTACGGTGCTGAGAAGGGTACATATGTGCATGTACAGCAGGGAAGGGCGGGGACAGAGGTGCTAATAAAGAGGAAGTTATAGGCAAGTAGGAGCACAGCAAAGGTGCTTGGTTTGCTTGATGGCATCTTTTCATGACAGGAGTGAGAAATTAGGAGCTTAATGCACTTACTGAACATGTTGAGACGCGTTTCCTGCCACTGTTGTAGCCCTTCCCTGCTTTTATTTTTATTATGCCTGAAATATCTGAAAGCCAGTTTACACTGTGAAGGACGGAGATGGCAGAGATTAAGGATTTGGTGGAATGAGTCCAAGGTTATTCAAGAGACTTTCAATTTAGCTTTAAGTTCTGCTTCCAACTACTACGAGATGTTGGGCAAGTCACTTAACCTTTTGGGTCTCAATTTCTTCATTTGTAAAATAAGAGAGTCAGTCTCCTGACCCCACTTAACTCCCTTCTTCTTAGATTCAATGGAGGCAAACAAGAAAATGGGGTTAAAATAAGAAGAGAAGAGGAGATAGAGAAAAAAACAAAGGCAAATAAAACATGAATGGAATATTTGGACAAAGGGAGAGTAAAAAGGATACAGACAAAAGAAGTAAGACAAACATAAAAGTAGAAAATAAATATGCCAGTGTAATGTAGATATATAACCACAGACATCAGGGCAATCACCTTTCCCCCACTCATAGTTGTGGAAAGCTACTTTTGCCTAAGTGTACATAGAGAACATCCTGCTCCATTACCCGAAGGAACTACTCTCTGCATGTAGGTTTCTGGAGCCTCAGTGGGATTTGGAATGCCTTTTTTAAGGCAGAGATAAAGTTATGGTATTCATTTTTACATTTTAGATGTAAAGATTAAATAAGCTTTGTAGCACTCGTGTAACAGTATTTTCATGGAGAAATAGGATTCAAACAATTAGGAACATATTTTTATAATCCTACTTGTTGTTTGTGTCTTAATTAATTTTGACATCATTCTAGAGTATATCTGTTTTCAAAGAGATTAACATTCAATTTTTGCTTATCTGGCTTACATATTTCATTTCATAGGTTTTCCTTGACACACTTCTTTCTCCCTTGCTTGGCATCTTCCTCCCTCCTGGCCACTTTCCCATTTATTAGCACCAACCTCCAGAGGAAAGATAAGGGGAAAAAACAAAATATAAATCACTTCATTCCTATAAACTGTTGCAAAAACTGGCAAAGGGCAGATGTTGAAAGCAAAGGCCGAGTAAAGTTTAAGTTACAAGGAGGAGAGATAAGGCTTGTCTTTCTTTGTGAGTTAAAATTGGTCCCACATAGCAATGAATGCATTGTAAAATATTTATAAATTCTACATGGCAATTCTGCACAGATAAAGAATGGAATAAAGGACAGGTGGAAGAGTAAGCCTTTGGAAAGAGTAGAGCACCACTTCTCCAATAAGTGGAACAATAAAGGTGAGTAATGATAGATACATATTGAGAGGGGAAGGGGTGTGGAGGTGAGATTATTGATGCTCAGTGGACTCCATTTGCTCTGAAAAGGAGAGGCATATCCATCTTCTTAGAGTTGGGCAAGGAGGAGGCTTGAAGAGAATAGGAAGAGATTAGATCAGCTGGTGCGAGGACTAGGAAAGGGAGTCCAGTAAAGATGTGATCATTGTGAACAGTATTGAAGAATTAGTAGGAGTTCCTAAATTTGTAAGATTAACAGTTTATTTATGAGATTTCTCCCAGGTGCCTTTAGCAGCCTAGGAGCAGGAGCAGATAAAAAAGGATAAAAGCATTAATCCCTGAGGGATTTGCAGGGTGGGTACAGGGTGGGTAAGAGAAGGAGGAGGAAGAGACTGATCTGAAGAGAATTTATGTGTGATATCTCATTAAATCAGCAGTCTCTGGAGATAGCAGTTTCTCAATAAATAGGATATTTGTAAGGTGTTGGATTTAATTTACAGGTTAAAAAAGTAAGGCACAGCAGCTTTTCCAACTTGGCGAAAGTCAGTAGTGTTTGAGCCCATGTCTCTCTGATTCCTGGAAGGTATTCTTTCCCACTATATTTAGCATGTAGAGATGACTGAATTCAGAGTTTTAGGAGTGTTTTCATTAAAATTATAAACAGTAAGGAAGGTGGGTGGAGTTGAGCACAAAAGTAGGCAGGGGTTGAAGTGTTGGAGAACTTACTGAGTTTGAAAAGTGGATTTTAATGCAGTAGCAGGAAACGTAATTATAACAGTGAGGAGAGAGTAAGAGATCCCAACAGAAAGCCCTGGATCTGGCTTTCCTTATATTCAAACCTCAGCTTTTTTTTTTTCCCTAAAAAATCTTACTGATGTGGCTGTGTCTTTTGTGGTCCTCCTGGTTTCTTGGAGGTAGAAATCTCAGGTCCAGGGCATAGCCAAGATATTGGATTGTCTAAGTGGAATGGAGATGGATCCTGGGGTAGGGATTATCATGGGAGAAGGATTACAGATACTAAAGGGATCATCCACTCCCTGTAGAGGTGACAAGTTGATGGCTGGAGTTAAGAAAAGATTACAAACAAGGTGCCCAAATTATCAATGAATGCAGAGATAGGGCAGAGAAGTAGCGGGTGGTAAACCAGAGTCTACTAGAGAGCATAAATAAAGTTTTACTTTGTCTTTGACCTGCAGCCTGATTCCCACACACACATCTTAAACTAGCTGGCCCATAATGGTTAGTAACAATCACCTTTTGGCTTTACAATAAATTCCCAGTCATCTACCACACTGCTTCTTTCTGTCATGCACTCTCTCTGATACTATTTCTCCATTCAAACTCTATGAGTCAAATCATCTCCAATGGCCCTGGATCTGGCTTTCCTTATATTCAAACCTCAGCTTTTTTTTTTTTTTTCCCCTAAAAAATCTTACTGATGTGGCTGTGTCTTTTGTGGTCCTCCAGGTTTCTTGGAGGTAGAAATCTCAGCCCTAGCTTTTAGCTCAAACCATATCCCCAACTATAACCTAGAGGGCAGTATACTTGGAGGGTAGAAAAAAACTGGTCTGTGAATGAAGTAGCAAAGCAATATTCAGGCTGATTCAGAACAAAGAGTGCCATCTATTGAAAGACCACTTAGCTCTCCAGTAATTTATTCAGCTGTATGAGTTATGAAATAGGCTCAAAATAGCATTCTGGAAATTGAGATGGGAGAAAAAGGCATGAAGTGTTATAGCAAGATAATTCTAATATGTGATGGCCAGGGATGGAAGTTAAGGTTGACCCTGGACGACAGAGAAAAGAGAGTCTGAGGTTGTTTTTCTTCCTATGAGATTGTATGGGAAGTTTCCAACAGAGAGTTGTCTAAAATGAGGAAGTGGCTTTTTATCATTAAAGATGAATATTTAATAGTAATTGTCTGGAGGAATAAAATGGTTTAAAGTGACAAAACGGACCAAAATGCACTGGGGATAAAACAGAAATGAGTTGTTATATGGAGGTAAGCAGTCCTATTCCTGGACAGCAAGGCGATGGGACATGAATTCATAATGTACAGTGGTCCAAGCAGATTGGTTAGAGAGCAACAACCGCATGCATTTCACAGGGAATGTCTCTCACCCCGTTGCCACTTTTTTCAGTGCTCCATATGCTAGATTGCAACTACAGATTTAGCCCTTTTGCCCAAAGGCATCTGAACCTGTGAAAAGCCTAGCTGGGGCACTGTCTATTGTTCATTGACAACTTGTCAATTTACTTCCAGGCAAAATAACTCATAAACATGATAAGTAAGGCAGATAAAACAAGAATTCTTTCACACTTTGCAACTTTACTGCAAAAATGGCTTATTTTCCATCAATGTGTGAAATCTCCCCTCTGAATTGTGACTGTGCATTGAACTTTAAAACTGTTTAGAGACAGCACAAGCATTTCACAATTCCTGTCTGTAATAAGATGAATGTTAAATATTAAACATGCATTAAAAGTGATAAAATAAAAGATTTTCAAAGGTTCACTAGCATCACCATATTTCTCTTTGATTCCCTGAGTTAATAAAAGTTAAGTTTAACAATACTCTCCAAAAGACAAATGTTTAAACACTATCTTCTAAATTTGACATTTCATATATTTATATTAGCTATTATCTAAACCCGTATGTCAGTTAAGAAAAAAAGGAAACAGATTCAGTAAACCATATCAGTATTAAATTCAGAAGCCAGGATGTGGTGTGTTAGCATATGTTCGTACTGTAATGAAGTGGCTTTTATTTCCAATATTTATAAACATACCATTTCTAATGTACTGTTTAAATATTGAAAGCTAATTATGAACTTTTTTAGGTAAAGTATTTTAAGTAGATAATGTTTTTGAAATATATTAATTTCTAAGGCATAGCAGTCTGTTTATGTGTAGTTATTTATAAAGTCATACTTCGAAATGAAGTCATGTTCCCTGCATTCAGTTCCCTGGGAATGAATTTGATTTTAAGCTTCTTACTTACTGTGGTATTATCACAATGTTATACTTAGTGCCATACCGATTTTCCCCAGGTGATCCTCCATGACACCAAACATCTGAATTTTAGATGAACTGAAAACGGAGGGGAAAACAGGTGGGTTGGAATCCTATGACACAAAGCCAGACTCTGCATTCTAAATGGGTCCTCTCTTTGAGACGTTTGCCCCAAAGACACAGAGCACACTCCCAAGATTTGCAGTTTGAGGGTTTGAGGGCCATAGGTGCCTTTTCCCCCTCATTTCTCCGTATTTTCTTCACTTACTGTAGAATATTTATAAACAGGAACACATATGCATCTGTTACATAACAAATGGCTTTTGGGAAATATGTGAGAGAACATGAGAAAAGAAATTTAAAAGACGGTAAAAAAGAGAGGACTAAAACAAATCTGTGATAAGCAAGCATGCCTCAAAATAGGACCTGTTTTTCAGGAGGCAGTGTAGTTCAGTGGAAAGAGCCCTGAACTGGTGGACCAGAGACTTGGTTTCAAATAATGTCATTGGCACTAAGTAATTCTGACCCTCAGGAACCATCTTTATTCTGACCCATCTTTATTCCTGACCTCAGCTAGGATCAAATTTTCTAACATGGGGAAGGGAAGACTGTGCTGGCTGTGCTCCAGACCCCTTCCCATTTTTTCTCTTTTCGAATACAGTTCCTGTATGATTTTAAATAAAAAAAAAGTCTTCCACTGCTATATAAAGAAAAAGAAAAAAAGAAAAAGGAAAGGTACAACCAGAACTAAAATTATATTTATACCGTGAATAATTTATTTGGGTGTTATAATAATAATTTAATTGATAAAAATTCTCTCCAAAAGAAACCATGTAGGTTAAGAAGACTGCTATGCTTGCTTTAAAACAGGAAATGAATATGTTAAGAACTCCATCATCTGATTTTTGTAGATACATACCTGTATCTATGAGCCTTCATTTTAAACATTATTTTTCCTATTTAATTTTTCCCCAACCATCTTATTATGTAAGGTGTGGATTTTAAAATATTATATATATTAGAAAAAACAACCTAACAGAAATCTAATAAATTAGTGATTGTATTTGTTCACATGGCCAGGTGATGTTCTAATTTCTACATCCTGGTATCTTGGATTCTTTGTAACTAACTCATGATCCTGGCAATTGGTTGTTACATAGAAGCTGGCCCCCTTCTTCCCTACTCCACACCCATTTTAGCTAACCATACTTGCCGGCCTCTATTTGTGCAATTCTATTCTCCTCGGTGTGAATAGTGTGAATGATCATATATTTTCTCCCATGAAACTAAATCCTGTTTCTGTGCCAAATTCTCTAATCTATCAAGGTCGTTTTGGATTTTAACCTTTTTGTTTTGTTTTGTTTTGTTTTGTTTTTTAATGCTGGCCATTCAACCTAATCTGGCATGTTAATGAGCACATCATCCACGATATTAATAAAATTGTTGAGTATTGTCACTTGGGAAACCACAGAAAGAGAAAGCAGCAACCTAAGAGTAAATGTTCAGGACTGATGGAGACAGAATATTTGCTGCAGAAGATTCCTCACAACCAGATATTGTAAAAGTGGGAAGAAAAGCAATGAGTTAAAATTAAGGGAAGGGGAGGAACAGAGGTACTTAAAGAGTCAGGAATATAAGAGAGGAAACAAAAAGGAAACACAGAAGGAGGAAAAATAATAAAATACCACACTGTACACCTTAAATATATACAATTTTTATTTGTCAATTATACCTCAAAAAAGCTGAAGAAAAGAGGAGGAAAAATAAAGATATAAACCAACTTGATTTTGGCAACATCAAGATACAAAACCTGATATTTAACATGTGAGTTTAGAATGTATTTATTTAATTTGGAGCATGTTGTTTCATTCAAAAACTCAGCAAAGAGGCTGCTGCTTGGTGCTGGACGTCAATTAATATTCTTACAAAGGACTGGCAGGAAGCCACAATGGACGTCTAGTCAGAGACAGTGTGTCACACTACTGTTGACTGTAAAATTAATTACCATTTCTGAACAATAACTCTGTGATGCATATTCTTCCAGGCATACTATACTGTCCTCCTGGCATTAAAGGTTATAAATAATTATGTTTTTTTTTTTTTAAAGAAAATATGCCCTTTAGAGAAATCAAAAGCAAAAATATTAACAATTCCAGTAATAATGATAAAAAGAACACCGTGTGTGGTGGGACAAGTCGACACTGTGAAGACAGGATTGAATATTAAGAAGTGTCACCTACCTAAAGTAAGTGTTAGACATTCGCATGATGGCATCAGCTGCTGATCTAATGCATCTGGAGCTGCCCTGTCACTAAGGCATTGCTAACCAAGGCAGAGACACAGACAAAGCTGCTTCATCATTAATGTCAGTAAAAGGATCTGGAGGAAAAATAGAGTCTCTGGAGACCTTGTCTGGACTTCTTGGAGCCTGGACAACAGTCCTTTCCAACAACAGCCTTTTCCAACCCAATAGCAGCTGCAATAAAGGAAAAAAAGGAAAGCAGTGACTTGAGTTGTCATTAAGTTCAAAGAGGTGAGAATAGTAGCCCATGATGAACCTTTATAGTCAGAGTTATTAATGGAGAGTTCTTTTTTATGGCTTTTTGAAAATATCACATTTATGAACAGTGCTAAATTATCCTGGGTTATTGTTTGGCATAGGTTGACCGGTCAGTTTAAAGCTGCTAAAATTAAAAAATCTTTTTTTTTTAAATCTATGTGAAAGAACATAGAAGAGTACAAAATTCCTTCCTTGGCGTTGTAGCATATAGATTTAAAATAGCACTATCAATCTAGGGAAATATAGTTCTGGCTCTTAGTTGGGTACAGACTGGTTCAAGGATCATATGCAATGAGAAGTTATTAATGTTTCGGAGGCATCCTAAAAGGACACATCAAATGGTGTTCTGCAGGGTCTGTCTAGGGCGGTCATATTTAACATTTTATCAGTGACTTGGATGATAAAATATGGGACATGCTCATAAAGTTTCATGGAAGACTCTAAGTTGGGAGAAGTAACAAGAACATTGGAAGGTCTATTTATAATTCAAGGTGACCTTGAAAAGTCAGGAGAGGAGTCATTAATGGTCAGGTTTACATCCATTGGGTAGCCTTGCAAATGAGGTTTGAGCAATTGGCAAATGAGAGAAAAAGGAACATGAGTAGACAAACACGAAATGCACTGAATATAACTAACCTGGTAAGCAGAAGTTCTTCGGGAAAGAATCATATGTGATACTAAAGTATGTAAATGACATAATATACAGGATTAAAAAGTATTTTAATGCTCTATAATTTAATTTAAGGACAATATAATCAGATTGGACACTGTCCGATTAAGGCAAGAACTAAAGAGCTATAAAAGGAAAAGTGAATGCCTATGATTTCTGAGCTGGGGGAATTGAGACCAAAGGGTGGCCTATTTACAGCATATTGCCAATAACTTGTTCTTGCTTTGTCAGCTATAGTTTATGATTCTCCCTTCTCAATTGCTTTCCTTCTGATCCTTCTTCCAATTTTGTTTTATTCCCAATTTATGCATATAGTTTGTGACTCTTATAGTCCACTTGCTTACATGTGAGTGTTGTTGAAGACCCACCTATAGTCGTTCAAACAACAATCTAATACTGGTTAGGGAGGATGTTGGATTGGCCAATGCAGAAAGTGACATTGGGGCCATAACCGAAGCTTATTCTGAGATATTTTTGGGGAATAATATTCTACTTAGATGTTGTCTTTTTACCGAAAACACTGGTTTGCATATATAATTTTTTCTAATGCTGCAGAAAAGTATGTAAAGAAAGAGTGAGAACCTGTGCCTAGATAACAAACAAGCATGCACTGAAGAATGTACATTAGAGGGGAATAAATATTTTCAAGTTTCAAGTAATAGATTAACAGCAATAGAAGAGCCATAAATACCCAAATGTTAAAGACCGTTTAAAGTGTGAACTTTAACAATCACATAAAGGTTTGAAATTTTCTTTTTAATTCCCAAATCAAAGAAAATAATCCATTTGTATATGCCTTTATACTAATGGTTCTCAGCATTGGCTGCGTGTTGTAATTGCCTCAGCTATTTTTTTTTTTTTTTTTTTTATCGCTGCTTGCCTGTGTCTCAAATCCCAGAGATTCTGACACAAAAGGTCTTTGGGAATGGAGATTTTAAAAGCTCCTAGGTGATTCTAATGCATAACCAGGGTTACAAACCACTGAGCTATACCATGTGCCATACCATGGAGTCAGGGACCAGTGACAGAACATTATTGGTGGCAATATTCCTGTGCTTCTTACAATGCTCCTGTCCTTGTTTTATGCTTCTAGCAGTCTTCCTTTTGACTTCTGACACCTTAGATTTGTTTCCATTTTTGCTGCCTTACTGTCACCTAGATATAACAATAGACTTTGCTTTCCCTGATTTTTTATCTGAGTAATTTCTTCTCATTTTACTCAGTGCTTAAAACATTGGCATTGGCTCGATTGCTTGCACCATAGTGTGGCTTGTTTGTCCTTGGAGAGTGAGACCAGAGAGTAGCAATATTCCAATATAAGACAGCATAAAACAACGTAGGATGTAGAACCACTCAGGTCATATATACGGACATATTTAAAACTATCATGAGCAAAATAGAAGAAGATTATAAAATAAGAAAAATTTTTGGGAGAAATCACCATGGAAATGCCTCCCTTAATTATATACAGCTAAGGTTTTTAGTTCTTTAATACCAAAACAATAATCTATAATATCTCTGGTTTTCTTATGTGCTTAAGTAAACCAATTAGCCAAGTTTAGGTATTTTACACCTATTTTATCATAATTTATTGGTCATTCTTAATCAACCTATTTTAAAAATCACTTAAAAATCAAATCCTAAGATAAATAGTCATTCACATTTTATTATTATTATGGATCAGGTGGATTAAAATGATAACTTAGGTCAAAATTCTGGAGTCTGGAGTTGCAGGCCAGGATGAAATACCCATTACAAAATAGCATTTTATCAAGGATTGTTCCCTCCTGGCTGTATCATGTGACATAACTGCAGTTCTATTAATACATTTTAATAGCAAAATTAATAACAGTCTCATATCACAACAGTGAGATTACAGCTTCCTTGATTCAGATGTCAAGTCAGCTAATACTTCTTTGATATTATCAACAATGCTTCATTCAGTGCAATCTACATAATTATCCAATAAAGTCTTAACATTTAAAAGTACCTTAAAATTTGAGTTTCTCATAAATCGTTTCCATTCTTCTCTCTCAAACTTTTTCATTCTCTTCTCTTTTCCTTCCATGCTACTGTCATCTATTTTCTTATTTATTTGTACTCTTACTGCTTCAAAAGAGAAGGTTGACTGATAGCCTTAAAATTTCAAATAGTACCTCTTAAGAAAAAGGTTCAGCTTCTTATCTTCTTGAGTGAGCTTTGGTGGTTCAGTAAAATTATCTCTTTATGATCAATGTTTTTAGATTGTTGGCTGCCTGCTTATCTTGCCCCAATTCATCACCAGGGAGGATTCATTATGTAGTAGATAAGGTCAGCCAATTTATCTGAAACAAAATCTGATATCTAAGCCTCCTCAGCTAGTAATATAGCTAAATGGGAATTATTCCATTTTAATCTTTATATACTGTATAAGTTTTTACTCACAAGTTTTAGTCATTTATTAGAATATATCATGACTGTAGTAGACTTTAACATTAGCATTAGAGTCGTTATCTGTGACCAACCCTGCAAAAAAAATTTTTTTTTTCCAAAGGATTGACTTTAGCAAAGAGTCTTAAGGTTAAATACAAATAATGTCCTTTGTTATCTCTTTAGCTAGTCCAGAGTGAAGGCAGGCAATTTTTCTTAGTATTTTTTCTCTGTAATTTCTGTGGCTTTTTCCAGTTTTTACGGTTTAGTTTCTCTTTTCTTTGTCCAGTAAGCCACTATCTTCTGTTGACCCACACTTTCAACGTAGAAGACAGTAGTCTAAAAAATCATTTTTGTTAAGTTCATTTTGAGATGTTATTATCATTCTGTAGAAATGAGGTACCTCTTAAAGGAGGTATCTATAGCAGGCATTCTTAACACAAAATAAGAAAACTCTAAAAGGAAGAATGTGATACTCTATGGTAAATTCTTGTGCACAGGGGCCACTGCTCAAGTAATATTGTCATGATGTTCCTTCAGAAGGCAGAACCAGCCTAACAGTCTTGGCTTGGGCTTCCCGTGGCTTGGAGGACACCTAAGCTGAGTGAGAGCATGGAGGTATGGAACTATTATATTGCTCCTGGTTTCTGCATAGCTTTGGAACTCTCTGGGGGGTGTTTTATACCTACTAATAAAATGATAGGACAAAATTGAATAATGGTGTCTGTTTCCATAAAAAGGAACTAAGACTCAACGGACTATACTCCCAAAGTGCTTTCATAAATAACAAGAAATTAATGCCCACCACTAATTTTCTAGCCTTTTTTTTTAAAGACTAGAATCATATTTTCCAGTTAATACTGACCTATTTTTGAGAAAGATTCTCATCTTATTCTAAACCTTTAGGGAGATAATTACCACACAATGGGATCTCTATTTTTAGCAAACTGAGGAACCTGTCCATTGTGATCATAAGTTTTCTGCATGCACGCATTTTACATGTTCTCTCTCCCTTCTACTTATACCCCCTTCCTTGGCTGAGGCCGATTAAGGTACTGCACAGATGACGACAATCTTTTTTTTCTGGTTATACCAATAGTTTTTGCTTTATGTCTGGCTTACTTCCCGTAGGTTCATCTGCAAGCAGTGCCTTGACAAATGTACACCCACTGGTCATATTGGGTTTAGTGCACGGAGAGGCTGCTGCTGAACTTGAAAGAATTATAGAGAAAGTACCCTAAAAATAACAAAGCCCAATTGTCTAGATCTACAATGTCATTTTCATATACAAAAAATAGCCTATTTTCCTTGATTTGATAAACAGGGTGTCTGCTTTATTTCATTTAATTCAAATCCTGAAAACAAACTCATTTGTACTGTTCCAGTTTATGAATGATGAGATCGTTTCTTTTAAGAGTAAGTGCAGGTGAGAAATACATAAGGATGTTATTTTTATTGCATAAGTGGTTAAAATACCTACTTCATATGGTACACTTTGGAATGTAGTATAAATGCACAGATGAAGGTAAATTGGAATGGTAGCACTCAATAATTATATAATTAAGTCATAATCCCTAAATTTCGAAGGGCATGGGACTCAAAAATATAAAATAAAAATAAAAGTAAAAATACTCTGTGTTACTTGTCTGTTACTGTGTAATAACATTACTACAAAGTTAACCATTAACAGAGTACATTTTTTAACACAGTTTCTGTAACTTAGGAGTCTCGGCATAGTTTAGTTGAGTTCTCTGCTTCAGAGTCTTGCAAAGCTACAGAGTGTTGGTGGAGCTGCAGTTTCATTTGAGGTTTGTCTGGGGAAGGATCTGCCTCCAGGCTTGCATGATTGTTGGTGGCATTCAACTCTTTGCAGGCTGCCAAACAGGGTTGTAGTTTCTTGTTGCAGTTGGCCAAGGGCTACCTTTTCCTTGGTATATGATTCTTTCTATATGGCATCTCATTTCATAGCAATTTGCTTTGTTAAAACCAGAAAGGGAGAGGGAGTCTTCTTTCAAAATTGACATTACAATCTATGTAATGTAATTACACATATGTGATCACATATATCTTGACCATAAAAAAACAAAAATCAGATGGAATGAATTTAGCTGCAAGGTAAATGAGATTATATATCTAAATTATTATACATAGAAGGTGCTCAATAACTGTATTTAATTAGATAAAAATGTTGCAAATGCAGTTTTAAGCTAAATTGTTTTAAAAAATCAACTGGATTATCTATGGCTTTATGAAACAAATGAAGAATGGATTAAATTGGCGGGTCCCAAACTTCCCCAGTTTTGAGAATCTCTCAAGGTGTTTGTTAACATACACATTCCTGGGTCCTATTCTTGGATATTATGATCTAGTAGGTCTGATTGGAGTTGATAATTCTTATGATCGAACAACTTTGGGAAAAATTAGTTTAAGTAAAGTGTTTAAAACTGTTCAGCAAAGTGAACAGGTGAAATAAATTAGAGTGTAACTAACCACTATTGTACATGGATTATTATGTATGTTGACTTGAGGGTATCATATGAAACTCAAAACAGATCTACATAGCAAAATGTGAGGTGAATGGTGAATAACCTTGTTCCTTAAACCAGTTAGTAAGAACCTGAAGGGAAGAATGGCAGAAACTGGTGATCTCATGAAGGAGGATTATGATTGTTCAATTATAAAAATAATCAGTCAAGGGTAAAAGATTTAGCACAAGAAATAAAGAGAAGCAAAACTGAGGATTTTATACATAGAAAAACTGATGGATACCTTTATCACCTAATAGAAGAACTGAGACATTGAGATGACAAGATTAGACATAAGGGGCGAGGGTATCAGAATACTGGTACATATGATGAGAAAGACAAATCTAGGGATAGAAATGAGTCAGTGAGTCCTGAATGGGAAACTCCAGTTAGGTCTGTTTTGAATTTCAGGAATATTCTATCTGCAGAGGAAATCAAGCATGGATGGACTAAACTTAGATGACTGTAAAGAACATATCTTCATGCTTGCAGACTGTGAGATTTTAACCCACTAAAAATGTTGAAAATGAAGTCGAACAAAAAGTCAGAAAAGTACCGATAGGTATCATTTCAAGACCACATTGAACCCTATATTTTACTGTGGTCCTATTGTCTGGAAAGATATTCTTTCTCTGTTACATTTGAAAATAAGAAAAATATATCCTCAAGGTCTCTCTTCCAGGCATTTCTTTTTCTTTCCTTTTTTCCTTTTTGTATACTGCATATAGTAGGTTAAAAGGGCTGAGCTGTGTTGATTAACTATCCAAATGTTTAATCAATACAGCAATAGCAGGATGCATTCTGGCTGCGAAAGACCTTGGAAAGGTCCCACTTGCCTTATTCTCCGCCCCCGAGTGGGACATCAATGAACTATTACATGGTCCCTGCATATCAATGCAATAGAGCTTAGACAAATACAATGTTAATGGATAATTGTGGGTCACCTTGTCAAAATATGTTAAATGCCCCTTGAGTACAGTTTTTTTTTCCCTATTAAAAATGACAGTAAACTGTGACCTTGTTGATATCATACATGCTTTCAGGAAGCAAATATTATTATTCAATCTGTAACAGGTTCATTGATTTATGGGTCAAAAAATTCATTAGGACTAAATTATAAAGCACACTTTCCGTGTTGCTACAACCCAAAGTAATTGTGTGACAAAGTGCTAAAGTCTTATTTGGTTGAGGAAAAAACACCTTTACGAACATTCATTAGAAGACACACATAGAGGCAGCTTCCAGCAGGATGATTCATAAGTGAGGTCTGTGTCCCTGAATGTCTGGGATATCAACATAGCAAGGAGTCAGGGAAAGTTCACTAGGTGACCAAGGTCCTTGGACTCTGGCCAAGAATATGCCATCTGTCAGCATGGTGGTATGTGCCGGAAGCCTGAGCCTTGGACTCTTGCCTCCCACTAGGTCTATTCACGCCACAGACACCCACACGGATCCTCCACTGTTTCTAGTACTGTTGGAGGACAGAGGCTTGCTTGTCATCTGGTGCCATGAGTCACAAGGAGACGAATTGTGGCACTTGGTACTTCTAGATTCCAAGAGCGCTTCGGCAGCATGACACACATAATGGAATGGGTTAGATTGGCAGTCATATTTGAGGTTTTCTTTTCTTTTTTTTTTTAAGCATTTCTTACGAGGCTGGTAAAAGGAAGAATCGATGGCCAAGAATGTAGATTATGCAGGGAATGTCAGAATTTATTTGTCATTTTATCATTTGTTACTACTAAGCCCAAGATAATGCTAAGTTGAAGCTGAGATAAAAATGACATAATTGGCCAAGTTTTTTCTTCACTACAAAACTCATTTTTTTTTCCTCAGAGGGAGAATGCAAAAATATTTAAAACTATAGGTTGTATGCTAAGAGATGCATGAATATAGAAAGCATTATGCTACTTTAATGGGTCATGGAAAGAAAATATGTTGTACAAGTATAACACACACATTCAGAATGTGTAATAAAGGATAGTGTCATCTTTAAAAATGAAAGACAACAGCATAAATAACTAAAATGAGAACCCTCTTAACATGTCAGTGATTTTATTAGAGGAATAGTTTCACTTTGTATACATATCTTCAATTTTCCTCTGGGCACTGGAGTATAAAGTAACAATTTACACATTATAATGAAATAGAATAAACATCTCAATCTAAAATTTCACTATATGGTGGGAATTTATTCTATCAGAGCACCAAGGTAAGGTACACCACTCTTTAGTAGTGTACAGATGCATCAGAACACACACATGCAGAATGTTCTGAGGGTGTAGGAACCACATGACATCCCATTTGAGAACCTAATTCTATTTCATTGCACTGTCCCGCCCTCCACATGCTTCTGGTTGCTTGTCTGAATTCTTTGAGAGGTAGAAACAAAAATATTTAAAAAAAAAAAAACCTGAAACATCCTTATAAGCATAAACCATGGAATGGCTGCCAGAGAACCTAGGTATCATTGAATTGAAATTCCTTTCTAGATAAGAAGAGTCAGGTGTACAGATATTAACTGACTTACCCAAAACTACACAGCGAGGTAATGGCGGAGTCAGGACAAATGAAAACTCAAGATTTTTCTGACACTCCACTATATTATGCTGCTTCCTTCAAAGATAGCCTCCCCTCAACTAACATACATCATGTTCTATGGCAATAGAACATTATAGTTGTATAATAGAAGACTATAGTTCTACTATAGAAGATTATAGTTGTTGCCACCACTACTTTTCTCGCTTTACTTTTTGCCTTTGCTATGTTAGCTAACATCTATTGAGGAACTGCTATCTACCAGGCATTATTCTTAGGGTTTTATATGTCATATTTTATTTAATCTTCAAACGAGGCTATTATCTGTTTTTATAGATGCGAAACTATCTTCTTGCTTCTCCTTCATCCCCTCCTTCTTCTTCATCCTTCTCTCTCTCTCGCTCTCGCTCTCTTTCCATAGAAGGGATTGCCAAGGCTAAAATATTGCCCACAAATTGCCCAAGGTCACAAGCTGGTAAGGGGTGGCATAGGGATTGTAACCCAAGCTGGCTGGCTTCAGAGATGGTTTTTTATCACCAAGTGGATGGAGTTTCTTTTTTTTTCCAGTAGATGGAATTTTTTCTGAAGCTGATTCTGTTCTTCCCCAGAACCATCAGTCTAAAACAATAGGAAGGAAGAGAAAACATGAATAGCAGAGGCTAGTTCCTTATCACCCACCCCTGGCTCATTGTAGCTCTGTTGCATGCATTCTCTTTTTCAGAAGATTCCTGGCCCATGCTGATGTTCTTGAATTTGCAGTTGCTTTAATCCAAGCCTATGTATTCACCCTCCTAGTAAGCCTCTACTTACATGATAACACCTTGTGACCCAGGAAACCCACACTTACCGTACAGTAAACCCAAACAGCCCTTGCTGCTATTGAAAGTTATCTTTTGATGCAAGGTGTGTAATATATTAGTTATTTGATCTTCTTCCTGTCCCCCTGCAAACTCACTTGCCTTTTCAACAGATAATAATGTAGCTCATGGTATTTAAATCTGTTACTCTTAGGAAGCCAGCATTAATATTCCAAATTAGTGCTGGTAATGTATGAGCATCTTTTCAATTATAATTTTTAATTCTTGTAGATAAATATCTCCCTTAAGTAAGATGATATGCTTAAATATAAGAACGTTATCTAACCAACTATATAATTTAAAGTTTTATTAGGACCAATATTAACTTTTATTGATGGTCATTGTATTCTACATAGTTGGGTTGGGATTAAAATAATTAAATTGAGTCATTTGAGAAAAACTCTCTTGCTGGAAAACTCTCAGGTCAGTGGTATGAAAGCTGATTCCAGAATGGAAGAAAATAAGCTAATTTTTATAGGTAATTTAGCGTTCTTCATATTATATTTTTTAATCAGTGAGATGATAATGTCTGTGATAAAATTATCAGTCTTTGTGGCTTTTAATGTTATTTTACCTATTTTATTTTTATTTTTTCCTGGGATTTCTATGAAGAAGTTCTATTTTTCTTTGGATATTCTTTTTTGCTTTTCCCAGCTTCATTTGATCAGGGAATCATAAAATTTCCCAGATATTTTAATTTCCCATAATTTCCCATTAAATAATTCAGCTTCTCAATTATTTGAGACTTTTATGGTAATTCTTATTGGCAAACTGCTTGACAATTATATCATTGAAATAAAATAATTCTTAGTAATTTCATTACTTTTAAATATCAGTCAAATAATAATGATATTTATATTAAAATTTAAATTGTTCATACTTATCAGAAATTAGACAAACTAGGGTGTATGATTCAAATTGTGTAATATTTAATATTAGTTTATTGAATAAATTATCTGAACAATAACTAATACATATATATACACACACATATATATATAGTATAGATATATACCAATAACTGTGTTTGTGAATATATATATATATTGGTATATATATATATACACACACACATATATATAATTATTATTGTCTACTTTTTCCTGGTAGAGGGTTTATATTAAAGAATACTTAGTATCTGTTTAGTATATATTCCTGATTTGACAACAGTTTGTTAAGGAGAATAGATTTGCAAACTCGCTACTTTTAAAATATATAAAAAAAATATGCCATGGAGTCCTGCTTCAGCATGGATTTGGGCTATCTTCTTGCAATCAATCACCTAAGGTGTGGAAAGTAACTTTACTGCTAGACAGATAAGAATATTTCTACTTATTCAACAACAACAAAAATGTAAAAACCTTTGCTGTTGTTCTGTTTAATTAACATATTTAACACAGATGCATGTGATTTCTAGGTGAACATGTCATCACAAATATGTATATATATTGAACTGGCCTTATAAATTTGCATGAATGATTTCACATATATTACTGTCTTACCCACATATGTTTTATATAAAATAGTCACAGAACTATGTGTAAAATAATCTTGCAATTCTTGATTTTTTTCCTCTTTCCTAATTTTCTTTCTCAACAAGAAAAGTATTCGTGATATTCTGCTTTCACCTAATTACAAACTTTCTATGGAAGAAGCACAAAGAAGTAATACTTTCAAATTCCATTCCTTTTATTCTCAAGAAAGCCGAATGCTTCTATATCTTTAGTTTTCCTTTGTCCTTTTAATAATCCTAAGATTATTAAGAGGAAAATTGTTAATTAGTGTTTTATGACCAGGAGAATAAAGTAACAAAAACATAAGGATCAGCAGCAGATACTGTCAAGAATGTATGGCTCTCAGTTCTTGGTGTCTGTGCTGCTTCAACCAAACTTTGCATTTCCCTAGAAAAGACTGTAATGGTGGAGTTAATAACATTGTCATTTTTATTATGTCCCAGAGAAAAATAAATGATCCACCTCTTTTGAAAAATTATATATGTTTTAGATGCACATTATAATTAGTCATCTGTATATGCAACAAAGTGATCACTCCCAAAAGTCTAGTTACTCTCCATCACCATACAATTGACCCCCCTTCACTGCACTCCCCCAACACCCTTACCTTCTGGTAACCCCCAATCTGTTCTGTGTATCTATGTTTGTTTTTGTTTTGATTTTTTTGTTTGTTTGTTTTAGAGTCCATGTGTACATGAAATCATACAGTATTTGTCTTTCTCCTTCTTACTCATTTCACTTATATCCCTAATGTCCATCCATGTTGTCATAGATGGCAAGATTTCATTATTTTTTATGTCTGAGTGGTTTTCCATTGTGTGTATATGTGCCACATATTTTTTTATTCATTCATCCATTGATAGGCACTTTGGTTGTTTCCATATCTTGGCTACTGTAAATAATGCTGCAATAAACAGAGGGGTACATATATCTTTTTGAATTAGTGTTCTTTGATATTCTTCAAATAAATACCCAGAAGTGAAATAGCTAGAATGATCCACCTCTTTAACATGTACTGAACTTTCATCATAAGTAAAACATATGTGTTTCTAGACTTAGCCAGTCAAGGATTAATGTTAGAAAATGAATTTTGCTTTTCCTATACCTCTATTAGAATTAGCAAGAGCTCTGTGAGGGGATTGCTAAGGGTTCCCCTTAGGAGAAGCCATATAATAGGAGAGATGAGAGATCTTAGTTAAAATATTTGTTTGATCCCCATCGGAGTTCCTAGTTGCCATGAAAAATTGTCTTTTTCTTTTCTCAACTCTTTCCTTTTTCATCTGCAAAATGATGATGGGGTAAAACTCTCTAGTTTACTTTTATCCTGTAAGCATTCAGTAGCATGTATAACCTGCAATATTTCTTACAAGTTGTATAGGCTTTGCCAGCCTGAATTCTTTTGCGTCTCCTTCATCCATGTGAACTATTCTGTGTTATCAGTCCCCAGAATAAAAGATAATGTTGAGTTGCTCCGTGAGTTGAGACATTGTTTTCATCAGAAAAATAATTTGGGCTGGAGCTGTAGAGAATAAATGTTGTGTTTTTAACATGGAAACAAAGATCATGGGATATGATTTCCTGTGCAAAGACCATTTTTTTCAGTAATATATCATACCTCTTTTCTCCTGTGTGTGCAAAAGAACCTTCTTTCGTTATATGTTAGAAGGTGCATAACTCCAAAAGAGATGGAGCTAGATGAAAAAGAGCTATTCTGAACACTACTGATTAAAATAAATGTGCTCATAAAAAAGGCAGGAGAGTAAATTACTACATCCCCAGAACAGCAGTAACTTATACACCAACAAGTTATTTTCGAGTTTGCCAGAGGAAATAATCTGCTATCAACAAGGGGTAATTGCCTGAGCAAACTCATCTTTACATCTCACACACACTGTCACCTTGTATAAAAAAGGAGAAATGTATTACATATCAACTTAGAAAAGATTTTCTGAAATATTTTTCTAAAGATTTCTTCCTTCTCCTAGGCAACCAAAAAGAGAACATGAATACAGTTCAGAACACATCTAATCTCTGCTCCTGCCTTATCGTAGAAGAGCATCAGAACACACTGCGGATTCCATACCTCAGAGGCCTAGGGGCAAGATGAGAAAGAATCCATTTAGATAGGTATAGAAACTCCAATCTGAGATTTACCTAGCACTGCCACAGGTGAAACAGGTTAGCTAAGAAACCCTCCAGAAATAAATGTTGCTATCATTAGGAAGAAATACCAATGTGATGTAAATATTCAATCTTTCACAGAATAACAAAGTCAGAAAAACAGAGGCAGGAGAAAGAAAGAGAATAGTTAAGTAGGAAAGTGAGACAGGAGGTCTCTTTTTGAGAATAATATTTCAGGTTGCGTAGAGGACAGAGGAAGATCTTGATAAAAAAAAGTTAGATGTACAGTTAGTACTCCAATTCTGCCTTCAGTACGTTCTATTAAACTTGGTAAGTATAATTTTAATGTTTGGGATATAGTGTCTATGTTAAAATTGTTAAAGATTTGGTGAGACATTAGGGTAATAGGATGTGGGAACATGTATGAGTTGGAAAGAAACCAGAAATTCTAGGAGGCGAGTGGCCCACAGCTTTTTTAGGGGGATGAGGGTAAAGTACTTATTTTGTTAAAAAGATGTTTTTAGAGGCATAGGCTTAAGGTCTCTTACCTAAGGTGATTTCTATTCACTGGAGAAAAAGTATCTGAATATGAGACTTGAGTGTATGCGTATATCTGCATGTGTACCATGACTCCATTTTGATTGACTGAAGGACAGGTAACATGACTATTATAAAAACTTATATTGTTTTTTTTTTTTTAAATACTGGTTTTTCTCTTTAAATTACCGTATAGACATATATTTGAGGAAACAATGTATACCATGCTTATTAGTATTCCTATAAAATTTCAGTAATTTTTTTTGGTGACTACAAGTGTGTTTAAATTTTTTTGCTCACAAGAACTCCAAGTCCATATACACTTTTTGATAATGTTTTATGAAGTAGTTTTCTAGGATAAGTTGTATGACTATAAGAAAATGACATTTAAAGAATTAATGTGAGTAGGCTTTGTGTGTGTGTGTGTGTGTGTGTGTGTGTTTAAAAGCACATGATGTTTCTTTTCTTTTTGGTATGTTAAAAACTATAAGAGGTGACATTTCGGCCACCTATTCCTTCTTGAAATTTTTTTTGCCTTATTGGACATTGTTATCTTATTCTATTTCTGGTCCTATGACTATTTTTTCTCTAGTCATGATTTTCTCTTTCTCCCATCCTGTATGTCGACATGTCTCTTGGCCTCCCTCTATAACCTTAGCTCCACTTTCCCTCCCTTAGTAATTTTTTCCTCCCACAGCTTCCGTTATCACTTGCACGAGATGACTTCTAGTCTTTTATTGCCAGCACCAGTCTTTTATTCCCAGAGCCAGTCTCTATTTCTTGTTGCTTGTTGGATTTTTTTCTCTACTAAAGCCAGCATCTTATCAGCTTATCATTGTACTCTTTAACTCTTATTTGATGAATAAGTTATGATTTTGTTTGACAGAATAGACAGGATCAGTGGTTCAGAATGTGGACTTGGGGACTAGACTGCTTGGGTTCAATCTTGGCTCCATCATTTAATAGCTTTGTAGTTTTTGGGCAAGTCACTTAAACTCTTTGTGCCTAGTTTCCTCTTGTGTAAACGTTAAGATTGTGGTGAGGATTAAATGCATTAATATAGGTAAAGCACTTAGTACATAGCCCTTAGTAAGCACCAGATATCATTATTATAATAGTGATTTTTGGACATGTAATATTTTCCCCACTAGACTGTATTTTCCTTGAGGGAATGATATCAAGAATAATTTGTACATTGTTATACCCCTAAAAGAGTTTAGTGTGACATCTAACGCAGTGACTTTCATAAAGTTGGTGCTTAGTAAACATTTGTTGAATCAAAATTAAATTGTATACTTCAAATTATTAGCTAAAATTTTAACATTTCCATACAATAACTTCAGACAGGATGTAGTAAGAAAAGAAAAGAGTTTTAGGCCTTACTTACCTGAGTTTCTTCTTAAGTAGTATTTAACCCACTAGTTTTAGAAGTTTTTTTTTTTTTTTAAATCAAATTTCAGTTTGCAAATTAAATCATGTATCCCATAGAGTAAGGTTTTTTTTTTTTTTTTTTAAAACAGTGGTTTTAAAAATAGTTTTCAAAAAAAAACCACATTAAAATAGAAGCATTCATTACTTTGAAAAAGTTGTTTTTATTTTTACCCCCTGAGTGAATAGAGAAACTAGAAAGTAGAAATACCCAGATGCTAAATGAATGGTCCTGTTATAAAATTTTCTGAAATGTAATTATGGTGTGAGATCCCTCCAAATTCTAACAGCTCGTTATATGTTCTTACACAGAACTTTGGTTTCATTCATGAACTCTTCAAGATTGCAGTTTTGTGTTCTGAATTGCCTTTGTTATTAAATGAGGGATACCTGAGCAGCAGTTAAGTTTGGTCAAAATCATGTCAAGGATACCAGAAACCCCAAAGATAATCCTATAAACAGAAAGTAAAACCAGTAATGACAGAAATGCAGGAAACAAAGACAATCTGACAACTCTGGAGCTAGGTGCTTGCCTTTGTTCTGACCTTGTGCCTTCTATATTAATGTATTTAATTTCTTTCCCTTTCATGTTTTTTTTAGATATTTAAGCCACTATGGAATTTTTGACTCAAATTGGTTTCTTCCTTCATACTCATTCCCAGGAAAAAGATCTTTGGAATCATCCTAAGAGTTAAAACAGTCAGGATCCCAGTCCTCATTAAAGGATATAAAGTAAACAAAATGTAGGAGAGAGAAGTAAAAACAGAGGTGTCTCTGATGGCCCAGGGCTGCTGCCATATTTAACATGTTATAAAAGTTCTGAAAACAGAGTAAACAATGAAATCACTAGGTTTAGAGATGATGTTAAGCGACTCAGGGTTCTGACAGACCAAACTGATGAGAACAAGCTACAGTGTAGTGTCCCTGACGGGTGGCAGATGAAATTGACTGGTGACAATAATGAGGGGGAAAAGAACCCCAAATATCTTCCCATGTGTAGTTAAAACTCTGGACTTTTGGAATTGTCCGTTTATGGAAAATAAAAGGTCTGTGAACAGTCATTTCCTGAATACTTTAACTCAAACTTGGTGTAACCCAGTTTGGAAATCAACGAAATATAGACTAGCCTAAAAAGCAAAATTGAAAACAAAGTAGAGAATAATAATTTGGCCTTTTATACAAAACACATTGCTTCTACACTGATAAAATTGCATCATTTCCACTTAAGCTTTTATTTTGGATTTGACAAATGCTTTATTTACTGCTTATTGTCCCAAGTACTTTTTACACATAAATAAAAAATGCATTTTCTTATATCATACAATACAACTATATAATATATAAATATGCTTATGTACTATCAAATAATATTAATTATATATTATACTTAATGTATAAATATAATACTTGCAAAAATTAAGTACCACTATAATCCCTGTTTCACGGATGAAGAAACAGAGGCATGGGGAGGTTGAAAAAACATGAGATGGAAGATGCAGGAAAATCATGACTAATAGATTAAAACAGATAGAACTCCAAAGAGAAAACTCAGGGGAAAAATATGATAAAATTAAGGCTAGTAGTTTTCAAACTATTTTTAGAAGATAGTTTCGAGGTCCCTAGGAGAGCCAAGTAAAGCCATTGTTATCTTTTTATATCTTGGTATCTGCTCAGAAAGAAAGTACTCCGGTGTTAAAAAGTTTGAATGCCATTGGTATAGATCAGATTTTCCCATATGTATTCAACCATACTAATTAATTTTTTTCCCAAAATACTACTGTTTTTTGGGGGGAAGCGGTCACAGTTTGTGACATAGGACTGGACAGTCAGGCATGTTTAAGAATATGATGATTGTATGTGCTCACCAGATCTCTCTCTCTCTCTCTTTCTCTCTCCCCTCCCCCTCTTTTTACTCTCTTTATTTTTTTGGTAACTAACATAAACTACAGCTGTATCCTGTGATATCTAGATATTCTAAGAAATAATGTATACTAAATACAGAAATAGGTACAAGTGGAGTTTATATTTCTTGGATAAATGCAAAGTCGCATTAGGGTGCTAATATAATGATAAAGCTGGAATTTATTATATAATATTAATTTAAGTAATAGTAGTGGCTCACTATTCAGGAAACAAAGATAAAGTGAAACTAAGTAATATTCAATAGCCACTGGCCACTGAATATGCTCAGCATTTAAAGATGAGCTCAGACAGTGTATTTGTGGTTCTGTTCAGCTCCACATGTTTAAAAAATAAAGCAAAAAAAAAAAAAGTAAGGATAGATGATAGAAACCTAGTGGAAAGAAATGCCACTTTTCTCCTCATGCTACTCACTTTCAAAGGTTTTCTTAGCATTGGAACAAAAAATAACAATATGATAAAAAATCATAGATGCAGTCATTCCATTTGATAATTAAGTAATTTAAAAATAAACGTTTGAAAAGAAGCTGAAGTAGGGGTTTTCCTTCATAGGCAATAAGGCAGATTCACCCACACAGATAAGCATTTAATTGAAAATACTTTTTAATTACTGTGAATTATCTAGCTCTTTCTTTACAGAAATACCTTCAGGAAAGGCAGTTGAACTAAATTTTTATCTTTATTTTGCTGGGGCAATCTCTTCCTGACTTGCTCTACATTTAAGGAAAGACCCTTTGGATATACTAAAATGTTTTCCTAAATATATTTTTACATTATAAACAAAACAACTTTCTCTCAAAAAAAGAAATGCTCGTATTTATTTGTTAGAAAGCTATAAAGAAGTTATCATCCCACTGAATATCCACTTGTTAAAATATGATCTCATGTGTATAGGATTTGAAGGAATTTATAATTTAAATTTCCTATAATTTATAGACTTCAGGTCATCCTTCATTTTAATCTTTGTTTCTCCTATGGAAAAATAATGCCTGTCTTTGACTCAGAAAGGATGCTGGTAATTTGCATATGAGATGTATTTTATTAAGATGTTTTTATATTTGAAAACTATATCATCTGAGAAGTATACTGAGAAATACAGGTCAAGATTTATTGACTTTTGTCTCGTATGTGTTAATCAGTCTTAAAATGGTAGAAACATGCTGTCCTGCTACCTACACACTGGGGAACAGAGCTGCCTACAATCCTCAAAAAGTTTAACCTAAATTCAGATCTAGATCTCAGAGAAATATAGCATGAGATTCTGTGCCTCATGCCTGATGTGGTTAGAGGAAAAAAAAAAAACCTGATCCATTAATTCTGCACTAATTCCCTCAAGACTCTATCCCCTTGGGGACGGGGGGAGATAATATGAATATAATTTTACCTATTTGAAATACGTTGTGCTTATATTCCTGAAAATTGTCCCATTTCTTGGATCCATTTAAAAATTTTCTGTTGGCATAGCAACAGATTAACAGATCTACCACAGTTTTTAACACTTGCTTCATTCTTCAGAAAACAAAGTATATATTTATTTTACATTTAATTACATCCTTTCTGTCATCTTCTATCAGCCTATGCATGTGAGACTAACTTCCTCTCTCATGCCTCTAAGACTTTCAATCCTATTATGTATGTTTGCAATTCAAAACCATTGTGCTAAACAGCTCTCTTAACAGTGTTTCACTAGGTCACTTTCTTATTGTAAAATGTTTATATGTAAATCACCAAACACTTTTAATATTTGACCTGGAAAAAAAAAATCTCATTGATTTTATTTATAATACTGGATTTGAAAGCTTCTATCAAAATAATACCCAAGTATTTTTTCTTCTTCTCTGATAAATGATATTTGTAAATTCTTGGGGCATAAATTAACATTTTGAAAATACCCAGAATACAATGCCTAAATAGCTTAGTATATTTTCCCACTTTGTTTTTAATAAATCAGAATTCGAAAATCCATGGATCCAAAAAGCAGAGCTCTTGCTCATCGCATCAGCATTGTCAGGGAAATTCTAAATCCTGTCCGTGGAGTCCATGGGATCTGTTTAAGTCAGGGATTCTCAGCACTGACTGCACGTTGGAAACATCTGTGGAGCTTTTAAAATAGCCCAGATCACCTCCCATTCATTACCTCAAATCTGTTTTAATTATTCTAGAGTGAATTTCAAGCAGAGATATATTTTAATGTCTCTCCATGTAATACTAATGGGCAGCCAGGATTGAAAACCAGTAGGTTAGGACAAGAAAATCAACATAGATAAGTTATGTATAGATAGATCCCTCCTCACTCTGCCTTTCACCATCCATGGGAGTAGGAAGCTAAGAAAATTTGGAAGATAAGTCATTGAAGGTCAAGAAACTATGAGATTGGAATGTTGATTGCTTATACTTTATCAATATTATTTTTCAAATGGCATGCCCAGAATTAAACAGTTTCTAGATCTGGTCTATAGTATATAAAGTAAGGGAGGTGATAGTTCTCTTGTTCTTGTTAGTATTTTTCTTCTTTAAGTCTATGACTGTATTAATCTTTCCACACCTATATCATAATGTGTTGGCTCATTCTCAATTGTGGTCAATGTTCCAAAAATTAATAAATTAAAATAAAATAAAATAAAATAAAACAGAATAAAATTAATAACAGCTAAACATTCTTTCTCCCATCTTGAATTTGTAGAATTAAAATTTTAAAATGACAATCTTTCATGCTCATTTTTGAAAAATTTCATCATACTTACTCTATCATCCAAGCTCTATTATTCAAAATACTCACTTCCTCTGCTTGACTTGTATAATATGTATGGTCTCCAAAATAGCAAGATGACACTCTAGAAATCCAAAGGTTTGGATTTTTTTTCTGGATGCCATATCTAAGTATGTATGGAGAACGTGCTTAATTCTTATCATTCATCTTAATTAGGAATATAAGAGTTGTCATTCTGGGTCAGACTAATTTCATGTAGCCTGGAAATGGCATCATGAAGTGTCCTTCAAAACGCATATTGCTATGCATTCTTTAAACTTCCTCAATTTCATTAGTATATAGCATAAACACATGTAGGCCTGAGTTAAGGTTTTAAGCTTCTCAAAACTTCTCAAAACTTGAGTATTTGTTGATTTAAGATTTAAAAAATGCATACGATTCTCACTTTTTTGACTTGTTAAAAAAAAAGAATAATGGATTTTTCTTTTTCTTTCTTATATTAAGAATTTGGTTGCTACGACCCCCATTCCTATGCCCTCCTGCCCCCATTGTTTCATAATGTGCCTTATACGTTTGCTGTTTACAAGGAAGTACCAAATTTTAAATCTGACACTTACTGAACACATCTTATTAAGCACTGCAGAATTTAGTTCTGGTAACCCCCCAAATAACATCATCATTATTAATACTAAAAATAAAACTAGTGAGTGAAGTTTAAGATTTTATTTTGCTGTTCCTTTTTTGTCCTTAGAATAATCCCACAAAGGATGTAGAGTACGTTATTTAAAAGATGCTTAAAATAAGTCTTTTCTCTAGATGATTTGTATTATCAATTTAATGCACAGTTAATTCTGTTTCATTTTTTCCTTTAGAGTTTGCTTTTTTATCCTCTGAATTATTTTTTTCAATCAGTAAAATATTTACATGGTTTTAAAATTAAAATTATATTTAAAGACATATTCAGAGAAGTGTCACTTACATCTTTATTCCCTTCACTTTTTTTTCTTCCTCAATCTATAAATGCTGTTTTTTTCCAAAAATAAGTATGTACATGTGTATGTGTGTGTATATATATATTTCTTATACTATAGTATATAGTATACTATATACACTGTATTGCATCTTACTTTTTCATGTAATGACATATCTTGAAGTTTACTCAATGGTAATATATAGAAATCCTCATTTTTTCTATGGCTGCATTTTGTTCAAACCATCTCCTATTGAACATTTGGGTCGTTTGCAGTCTTATGTTATTACAAAATACTACAATCAACTGTGTGCATATGTTGTTTTATATATGTAGGGAAATATCTTCAGAGTAGATTCCTACCCTAAGACTACCTAAGTCAAAAAAAAAATATTTCTGTCATTTTGGCTGATAACTATAATCTTGCCTTCTTGTAATATACTCTATTTGATAATGAATGATATATAATAATATTTTTTGTGTTATTGAATTGTTTGCTAACATTTTATTTAGGAGTATTAGAAAATGTTTGTTAAGGACTGAATCGTGTTCCCCCCAAATTCATATGTTGAAGCCCTAATCCCCAATCTATTTGGAGATAGGGCTTTTAAAGAGGTAATTAAGGTTAAAAGAAGTAATAAGTGTGGGACCCTAATCCGGTCTGACTCTTATAAGAAGAGAAAGAGACACCTGGTGTGTGTGTGTGTACAAAGAAAAGGTCATGTGAGGACACAGGGAGAAGATGGCCATCTGTGAGCCAAGAACAAAGGCCTCAGTAGAAACCGAACTTGTCAACACTTTGATCTTGACTTCCAACGTCTAGTTCTGTGAGAAAATATATTTCTGCTATTTACGCTACTTGATCTGTGGTATTTTGTTATGGCAGCCCTAGAAAACTAAAATACAGTGTTTATAAGTGAAGTTTGACTATGGTTGCTTTTTCTTGTTTAGTTTTTATCATATTAGGTACAAATATTATACTCTTGTCATTAAAAAGTATTTATGTTTTCCTTTTTTCTGTGCTCTAGAACAGTTTATGTGGGTTGGGGTTATCTGATCTTTGAAGTCTGATAGGTTTCCCTGAGAAAGCATTTGGGGCTGGTGTGTTTTAGAGAATAGCTTTTTGATAACTTTATTTCTTTTTTTTCAAATTGGTCTCTATTTTTTTTACATCAATTTTCTTTGTTTTTAAATTTACTTACATGAAGTCATACAAAGTGGTCTCTTATGATTTTTGGAATTTCCTCTGTTTAAATTGTTATTTTCTCCTTGTCATTTCTTATTTGAATATGTGTGGTTTTTCATTTTTTTTTCTTATTTAGATTAGCAGCTAGTTGTATTTTATTAAAATTTTCAAAGAACCAATTTTATTTATTCATTGTCTTGTTTTTCTTATTCTAACTCAGTAAATTTTATCTTCTTTCTTTTAGTTAATTTTTGTTCTCTTCCTACTTTTGAGTAAGAAGTTAATTTTATTTGCATTATTTTATTTTTATTAACATAAGTATTGAAAGAAATTAGTTTTCCTCTGAGTACTGTTTTAGTTGTATCCCCACAGATTGAATATTTGTGTAGTTTATATTAACATTATTTTAGAAATTCTGTATTTATGTCTTTTTCCTGAGGTATTGAATAGTTTTTAAAGTGGAAGCTTGTTTTTGTATTTATGATTTTGTTATTAATCTGAATTTTATTGCATTGTGATCAAAAAATACTATTTCTGTTGTTTTTATTTGATGAAATTTATTAAAGCTTTCTTTTTGGCTTAATAGATATCAGCGTTCCATATACATTGGAAGAGAATATTGGATGTGGAATATTTTTAAGGAGTATCCCTCTTACCTTTTACTTTTTTTTTTTTTTGGTGTATCTTCTGATTATATTATCTTGCTTCAAGGGGGACCTCATCCTCATCTATTTCCTTTTTTTCCATTCACCTTTAGAGAACACTCTAACAGCTACATGCCTCCTTTTCCAGAATATTGCTCTCCTCCAAACTGCCACACCTAGACATGCATATTTTCAAGGCCCTCTCTTTTGACTTTTCAAGAATCACTTGCTCCGATCTACCAGGTCTCAGATCTCTCAGTATTTCTCACTCAGGCTAGGGCCATCTCTTCTTGTGGTGAAATCCTAGTCAATGTTATGTGTGTTTTGCCATCACTGAGACCCCATAGGACTCCTCTCCTTTCTTCCTCAGGATCCCCACATGGCTATCAGGAATGAAAAGTCTGAGATTTTACCCCACTTGTAAGCTAACCTAACAGTTGTATGGATGCTAGTGGAGGATATGAGATTCTTGGATCAGAAAGGAAGGACTGTACGTTACTCACAGCAGTAGCAATAGAGTATCAGCCCCACTTTCCATAGAGCAACACACAGAAGGCCATAGGATAGCTGCATTCGAAGTTAGTTATGTTACAGGAGGGGAACCTAAGCTTTGCAAACCCAAATCTTTATACTGGGCCGTAAGCATGCTGCACTAGGTTCCAGATGGTGACACTATATCTTCAAAGACAAACCTGACATTTTTTTTTCCCAGAGCAAAACAGTATATCTTTTTTCTATGGCTGTTTGCTATATAAACATCTTTGAAAAGATAGTCTGGAACAAAGTGCAATCATGACTTGCTCAGTAAAATGCAGAAACCTGAGACCTCATGGACAGTTGTCTCCTAACACTGACTCTACCCTGGAGGATGTTCAGAGGCTGCCTCTGCTATATGTAAATTGGAGTTTTAGTCTTTTCTGTCTCCTAGTTCTGCTGTTAGCATGGGTTACATATAATATTATTTGTTCTCTTTTCATCCTCGGTAGTTTTTAGAAGATGTCCAATGATTCAAATTCAGGTGGTAGCCAGTATCCTACAACAATCTGAAAACCTCTAGCTACTTTATTAATTTCATACTAAAGATTATCTATATAATAATAATAATAATGATTATATAAGTACTATATATTGTTTTCAAAGTTTTAAATCTATTGTGGACAAAATTTGAAAAGCAAAAATAAATATAGATAGAATATAAATATTATAGACCTTGACAGTATGAGTAATTGTTTAGCCAATAGAATTTGGTAGAAAATAGGCAGCAGAGATAGAAATGTAGGTATGCTAATTCTCCCATTTTATGTAGTATGTAGAAAATAGATATTATCCAACAATAATATCTAAGTAGAGGCTTGGAGTTAATATTTCATGATTAAATACAGCTATTAGAAAAATTAAAATTAGATAATATGACCAAGAAAAATAAGAATTGGGAGGAGGAGAAGTGTGAGGGGTAATATAATTGGTTTATTTTTCATAGCAAAAAGTTACTAGACTTTTTTATACATTTATTATAATTCTTTTATATGAAAATAGAAACTTTTAAACCTCTCTTTTGTTTTTTTTAAAAACTTTTTTAAAATTTAAGTATAGTTGGCATTCAAATATTATATTAGTTCAGGTGTACAGAAAGTTAGTAGATTCTATCGGAAAGTGATAAAGACATAGAGTCATAAATTTTTTTTTATAAGTATAGTACTAATCTCTGTAAAAAGAAGTAATTATTTAAAAAATTGCCTCTGGTAATGGAATAGGAGATGATTTGGGAATAGAACATTTTACTTTTTATTTCATACAATTCTGTACTAATCAAAATTTCTGTTTTACCAAATACATGTATGACTTATAATTTAAAACAATTTTATAAATTAAGAAATACCATTTTAAGGGCTGAGGATTTACCTCTAACAAATATAATAGCCAATGCAAAAATCACTAGAGAGAGCCTCTCCTTGGCGATCTCAAGATTATAATTTGCCTAATATGGAATCCATCAGTTGTCAGCTTGGGACACATATTCAAAGGCCTGCATTGAGACATCGTATTTATGGCCTTAGGCTAGAGAACAAGGGACTGGATTAAAATCAAAACTAAAACACATTCCATAGACAAAGTATGCCATTTCTTAGATTGTTATAAGTGCAGCTATGAAACTATTCAAAAGAAATTCAGAGACTCTCACCTACTATGAGAAATTTAGAGACTCTTGTCTCCTGTGTAAGGCTAATGGCATCCAATATCAAAATTGTCCTGCTTAGAAATGGAGAGGGAAGATAAAACAATATACTCAGTTGATATTACTTATTATTACCTTCTTAAATTTTATATTCAGTCCCAAAATGTCTTATCAAATGAGACCTTATCTCTCTTAGTAGAGCTTTTTTTGGAGCAGTGTAACAAGCAGAAAAGAATGGAATAAGTCATATCTGTGTTTCAATTCTAGTCTCTTATCGCTAGAATTCTTGTGGTACTTAAATACTCTTAGGCTTATATTTTTTCATTAGAAAATGAAATGATAATTTTAATGTAAATGATAATTTTAATTTTATAAGATTGTTTTAAAAGTTAAATGAGATAGTGCATGGGTCCCCAGTACTGGGTCGTGGTGTGTTAGGAACTGGGCTGCACAGCAGTAGGGGAGCAAGCGAGTGAAGCTTCATCTGTATTTGCAGTTGCTCCCCAGTGATAGCATCACCACCTAAGCTCCACCTCAGATCATCAGGCATTAGATTCTCATAGGAGCACCGGTCCCTGGTACCAAAAAGGTTGGGGACTGCTGAGATAGTGGACTCGTGATTGTATTCTTTACCTCATTATCTTGACTTTGGTCTTTATTATAGAAGATTTAAAGTAAAAGATTTGATATTTTTAAAATCAGAATATGGTGAGTACATTCAGACTTTCTTTTCTTTCAACCAATATTTATGGAAGGATTACCATGTATTTCACTGTGTACTGCAAGAGAAGCTAAGGTACAATTTGAGAAAAACAGGTAGATGCCTAGCCTCATCAAGCTTATTTTCTTGTAGCAAAGACTGACATTGATCAAAGTATCACAGAACAGTTGTAAACTCATGTAAGTGTAGTGAAGGAACTCGGTTTTATAACAGCAGGTAGCAAAGCCACAAAGTTTAGATTAACCAGGAAAAACTTCTCAGAGAAAAAGAGACTTAACATGAATACAAGGAATTAATAAGAGTTGAACAGAAAAACGAGAGTTTTCCGGGCAAAAAGAATAGTATGAGTGAAGGTCATGGGTTGGAGGAGCAAACTATAACAAAGTCAAGAACCAAAGAATGTTGTGTAACTGGCACAGAGAGCGAGGGAACAGTGAGGGTATGGTTGAAGCAATTGGTGTAGAATTTTTGGTTCCCCAAAATATCTAGTACTTTGTCCTGTAAATGCTAGGTATATATGTGATAAAAATATCAGTCTCTGGATTTTTAAAGTACTTTCTCTGTGTTAGGCACTTTACATGTATCATTTCATGTAAATTTATCAACCCTCAAATGCCCTTTGAAGTAACTACATCCCTGTTTTACTGATGAGGGAATCGAACTGCTGGCTATGTGGTAGAGCTTAGATTGGAAGCCAAACAGGTGCCAGGGTCTGCAGTCTTAAGTCACTCCTATAATTAATGCCTTTTAGGAATGAATGAGTGAATGAATGAAATCGCTGTATTTTGAGATTCCGCAGACTAAAATATAAGCATGTTTTCTTTGGACTGTTATATATTAGTTTGATAACTTCTTGCACATGGTGAGCACTTTACTAAGAGCTAAAATAAGGACTACTATTTATTGAGCACTTATGTGTCAGGTATTATGCAAAAATATACACGGATTATTTCAGTTATTTGTTTATATGTCCATAAACCAAGTTAGTCTGTGAACTCATTGAGATGGGGGCCTTATTTATCTTGGTACCAACAGTGCTTGTCTTATTGTTTGTCTTCACTATATCTGCTTTTCCCTTTCTGTCCTTTTATTCCATATTTAAGTGCAATTTTAATTGCTTAAGTGCAGGGAGAAGGAGTAGGTGACCTTTTAAGAACTTCCAGGAGCTGTAATTCTGAATGTCCAATCAAACTGCTGTTAACTCAAACTACATTTTAGTATGTAACAGCAGGCTCAGTTAATTGAAAGATTGTCCTTAGATTCAAAAAAGGCTGATGCAGAAAGATGCATATAATTTTCAGCCAAATGTACTTTCTCTAAAATGTGCTTTCACATGCCTAATGAAGTTGTTTACTCTGATACTTCATCTGCATTGAAAAGAGTTGGAAATGTATATTTTTAAAGAGGGGGTATTGTTGCAAGACTTTTATGGGTACTTATCTGGGTTCTAATCCATCTGAAATGATTCCATCCTCAGGAATGCCTCAGGCCAAAACAATGTGAAGATAACTAGGGCTGACCACAACCCCCAGTCCTCCATATCCTTCTATTTATAAAACTAACATCATAAAGAAATGTTGCAAAATATCAAGGTTAA
Organism: Pteropus medius; assembly: GCF_902729225.1. Lineage (NCBI taxonomy): Eukaryota > Metazoa > Chordata > Mammalia > Chiroptera > Pteropodidae > Pteropus > Pteropus medius. Next base: position 11,684,561 of record NW_024346062.1, on the reverse strand, counting down.
AAATTAGTTTTGATAAAATAAATTCTAAACATGTAATAGAGTGTTAAGAAAAGTGATTGCCACAATACAAGGTGAATCACTTACAGTTATATATATAGTTATATATATAAAACTATATATATATAGTTATATATATATATAATAGATATTACTTCTGTAGCTACTAATCTAATTTAACAACATCCAGGGCATTGATGTTAAGAAATTGCCAAAAAGCACTAGGCAGAATTTACAGAGATGAGTAAAAAGCATAATTATGAAGTAGATTTGGGATATTCCCATTGGTAAATGAGGCAGTGAAATTGCCTTTTGTTAAAGAGGAGTATTAATGATGATGTTAGTACTTAACTAATATTTCATGATACTTAGTCTGCTATTATGTGAAATGCTTCATACATCATCCTATATGATAGTTTAGAAATAGTTTTAATGCCTATTTTATACCTTGCTAGTGAATTGTAATCTGTTGATACCGAATATCTTTTAGAATAATTTAAAAATGAAATATGTTTGGTTAATGATAATCAAGAGAAATTATTGAAGCTTGCACAATTTCCTTTAATTGGTATATTCTGTGCAAATTTTGGTGAATATGAAATATCTGATAAGATGAAAATTGCTAAACTATACCCTAATCATCACCAGCACCCACATATATGCCAAAATACTTGCAATTTGATAAAAACCTGACAGGGTAAAAGAAACTTGATATCTCTCAATATTTACCTTCAGAAAAGCTGAATTTTGAATGTAAAAAGAAGTACACACAACATTACTTGCATTGTAAAATAAATTTGCGTAAAGATAGATGAGGAGTTTGTGTTGTATTATTCTTTTTGTGGTTCTCCACAGGATAGCTCTGTCTCCCTTTGCTTCCTCCCGGTAGGTTTATTCCATGATTTAGTTCTTAGCTCTTTGGTCTCTTGTTGTTACAGCTGTTGTGAATTTAAAGGTTACATCTACTCTCAGCTCTTCAACTTTCATCTTTATGTGAATAATATTTAATTCCCATATCTTCAATATTGGTGTTCAGAACTTTAGTGTCCTACTTCTTGCTTCTAGTAGAATATTTCAACTTGACTCCCTGGCTTCCACTTCAGCTTATTCTGTGTCTAAAATTGCAGATGTCATTCTCCATGGCTCCTCTTTTAGACCTCTGTATATATAAGTAATTCCCAAATTATTGTTCCAGCACAGTCCTGGAGTACCTATTTCTGTCAGAAGAGCCACCTCTTTCCAACATCCATGCCTGAGAATCTCAGTGTACCAGCTTTGCCCATGTAATAAATGTTAGCGTCATATGTACCCAATACTATGGTAGTAGATGCTAGAGGTAAAAGGTGAATAAAATCTACTCTCTGCTCTCAAGGAGCTCTTGAAAGAGCTACACATTTGTTTCTTTCCCAACGTCGTTAACTGTATTACATTCTAGTGTGACACTATGTGAACAAGAGCAAAGTGCTTCAAAGGCCTTGGGCCTAGAATTACTGGAGGAATTACTTTCATAAGAAGGGATCCCAGAAGAGTCTAGATTTATACCAGTCTTGAAGGCTAAGATTCCCACAGAGAAGTGTGTGGAAGACTTTGCAGGCACAGAGACTTGCACAACAAAAATAAAAATTTCTCTGTAACTTCTCTCTTTCTTTATTCTCCTGCCTACACATTGCTAAGACCTAGTCTAGACTTTAATATGCTCATGACTGGCCTTCACAATCTCATAAAGTTTTAGTTTTAGGCTTCGTTTTTCCTTGTTCCAACCTATATAAGACAGATAAATTAATTTTCTCCAAATCTGTTTATATTCTATAATGTCTTATAATTAAACTCAGAAATCTTAATCTGAAAATCAATGTCTTTATAATCTGACACTAATCTTTTATTGTAATTCTGTTTCCTACTTGTAGGATGCAATAAATAGTAATTGAAACAAGAAACCTAGGAAAATTTATATTTCTTAAAAAGGGACCTACTTGTTGTTTTCTAATGGTTCATTGGGGAATAGTGTAGCATATAGTTCTAGAGTAAAGAGAGTCTGAATTCAGATCCTGACTGTGTGGCATTGGGCTAGTTATTTAACCTCTCAGAGTCTTCATTTGTAAAAGGAGATGACACCATTTATGAGAGTTTTTGTGTGTGAACCTGGGCCAAGAATTGTTTCAGGCACTAGGGTTATGGTGGGCGAAGAAGTCCCAATCTTCATGGAACTTGCATTAAAGAAGCAAATAAGTTTAATAAATGAGATATGTTTTGATAATGAAAATTTCATGAAGAAAATGAATCAGACTAATAGGGAGAGACGGGATGGGAGTAGTGGTCATGAATGAGCTCATAGTAGTACTAATCTCCTAGAGCTTTTGTTAGTATTAAATGAGAGAACAGTGCCAGCTACTTAGTTAATCCCCAGAGAATCTTATCTATTTTAGCATCCTTGTTCTTAACTCCTCTGAATCTTGATTCATACAATTCTTCCCATCTGCAATGTGCATCCTCTTTTCTGCTCATATCCTGCAGTTCCTTCAAGGCATATTTGAAACCCTGTCTCCTTCCTGCTCTTGCATTGTATATCTCCAAACTCCAGGAATCAACAGTGCTCTGACCTAAACGTACTTGCACATATTTGGCATTCATTCATGTGCAGCCTTGTGACCTCTCTTGACTTACATTATTTTGAATTTTTGTATTACAATTTTACTTCCCATATATGAATATTTGTTCTTCCCAGTAGAATATAAGTTCTCCAAGGACAGAGCAAGACCCGTACTTTGGATTTAAAAAAGAAAAAAAAAAGGAGATATTATGTATATAAATAAATGTAATATATATTTGCTGATACATTAACAGAATACTTTATAACCTTGCCTATAAACCTCAATCCAGAAGGAATTATTCTGCATATGGAGTTATGTGTCCTGGAGACCCGGAAATTGGTATGGACAATTTAGATCAATATTTAGATTTGCTTTTAAAGTTCAAGGGTATAAATCCACAAAAGGGTAGACTGATGGCATATTTTCACTGAAAATTATCCTGTTTTACAGCACTTCAATCAAACGGTATGTTTGCTTATTAAAATATGATAACAACAAAGATAATGTTGCATATAGCGTGCTCAATGAGAGTAATATTTACATTCTGAAATTTAAAATACTGTTTATTTAAAGAACATATACAATTTGAAGAGGATGAGAGTTTAGGACTGTACATTATTGCTTTCCTGATGCAATAGAAGATGGAAAAAAAATGGCAGCCACGGCACTTTATGTCTGCAGCTATCATCTAGATGAAGCTACAGTGTCTGGTTCATTTCCCAAATTGGGTAATTGCAGCTATGAAGAAACACTAAACTTTCCTCAAGTGTCACGGAGTCAATAACATCATCTTTATGTAAAAAGCACAAGCCCGTAAATGTTGAAGTTTCTCTGTGTTTTTCTGTGTAATTCTCTTCATGAGATGAACTGTTACCCATCTGAGCAAACAAACACTGCTCCAGCCCTTCATATACATAGCCAGTGAAGGGCAAAAGATTATTCAGCATTTGAGGCTTAGTTATTATCTGTTTTTCTTTCAAGTATGGGTGTAGATTTTTTCTTTCATGTACCCTTAGTCTTTCTTAACAAAAGCTTAAAAAATTCAGGAGCAGTAAAATTTTATGATACAAGAGAAACTAAAGGAAAACCAAAGGGTAGAAAATAGAAACCATTGAAAAACCATTATCCAGAAATAACAATTAGTCTGTTGTATATTTGCTCACTTTACTTTCTATATTTATATTCATGTAATTTTATAAAAGTTGCATTCTATTCAAACTGTTTTTACCTGCTTTTCCATTAATAATGTATTGTAAACATTTCCCATATCACCAAATGCTCTATAATAGTGTCATTTTTATGGCTACCTGAATCCCTTTTATAGATATGTCTGAATGTTTTTAGCCAATACTCTATTATTGTTCATTTATTATGATTTTAATTTTCTTCTACACAATGTGATGATGAATATAGCTTGATGTTCAATATATTCTTAATTTTTCTTCTGATTCTTGCCTTATTACTTCAATTGTGTGTATGCATAAGTGTATACACACACACACATATATAATCTCATACACACACATTAGGCATAGCTCCTAAATTAGTGCTAGCATTCAACTGTACAGTTATCAATCCACAATCCTTTACATGAAAGCTTTGGAGCCATATGTGCTATCACAATGTAGAATTTTTAGAATTTAGAGTATGCATATATTACATAATACGTGCATTTTCTGTGGGGGGAAATCAAACTTATAAATATTTCTAAAATAAAATATATACGCATTCACACTAAGTGGATAAATAACTTCATGTAATTTGAATCAGTTTTTGCCACCAAATGAATTTTGGAATCACCTTATGAAAATATTTGGTTTGCAGATCTGTTTGGGTTTTAGAATTGTGGATAAAGGATTGTGAACCCATCCTATTGATGAAATACATTTCAAATGCAGACTAATATTTAGAGTCAATTGATGACACTAATGCATTTCACATTTTATACTTTCCTATTTCAATAAAATAATATTAAAATTTTCTTGAGGGAGAAAGTCTACTTAGTTACCTCTTTTCTTTTTCTCTAAATTTGCTCTTACAAAGGAGCACAAAAACCTTTCCCAGTCTACATCTAATTGAAGTCACAAGAGCTTCTGAGCTGCTTAAGAAGCATTTATTTATTTGTGGCAATCTAGTAATCTAGTATAATCAAATTGTGTATAGTACATAAACTTTTCAGATTAGGAATTACAGTATTTAAGAATACTAAGCAAAACATGTAAAGATGAATAGCAGATAGGAGAACAAAAAACCCAATTGAGTGTTATACTAGCTGCCTGACAGGGTCTGAACAAGACTTATAGGAAGAGCCCTACCCACCACCACAGTGGATAGAGCTGTCATTATTAACAGGAGGCTCACACCAGTGGTCAGACAAAATTGTGCCTATTGGGAAACCCTGCAGACAAGGATCCTCTAGCTGCTGGGGTAATGATCCCAAATAAATGCTTATAACTACAATGTGAGACACCCAAGGTACACCTCTTCTGAGCATCTGCAGCAGCAGCAAGAACGTGCAACGAGAAATAGGCTCTCAGTTGCTGCTTCATGGAGCATATCCCCGGTCTAGCCTGCAGCAGAAGAATTGTTTTTCAATCCCCACAGAAATAAATAGAAGTCTAATACTCCTAGGGACAAAGTGAAGGAAGATCAAATGGGAAAAGCATTTATTTTTTCTTATAAATATATGGACTAAGAGGATAGATTACTGCTTGGTACTTATAAGTGTGTGGTAAGAGATTCCATGGATCTGAAATTTGCTTCACTGTTTCAAAACAATAGATTTGGAACATCAATATTTCCATCTAAAAGCTTAAAAAAGTCTCATGAAAAAATAAAGGATATTACAGCCCAAAGATCTTATCTCTTTTGTAAATCATGGTTAATAAACATTAAAATCTTATCAATCCAAATGCAAGTGAAAAGACTGAATTTCTCAATACAAATGCCATTATATTATAATAATATATTACTATATCGTTATATTATTGTTTATTATAATTATAACATAATATAATCTTATAATCTTTAAATAGAACTTTCTGTCCAAAATGGCTGTGATCAGTTCTGAAAGCAGAGCGGTCTACAGCCTGATGACAGATTAGAAATTGGCAGAGCCCCAGGGGACAGCCTCCATGATGTATCTAGATGGTAGACGTGAAATTAAAAAAAGAAAAAGAAAAAAAAGAAAAACAGCAGCGCTTTTTGGTTAAGGTAATAAAAATGTAAACTCCAATTATCTACGGAGAATTTGTTGTTGTTAGCACCTAAATATGCTCTATTCTTTGCAGGTTGTCCTAATTTATTAAGAATCTGAACATTCAAAATTAACCATATAAATACCTTGAAATGACTTAGTCAACATTGTTATTCACCATACATCATATTTTTTATTATAAAAAGAACTGCCTATCCGTGTTTACTTGAAACGTTCATTTGGAGCTAGAATGGGAAGTGGCTTTTTAAACAAAATATTTGATTCAACTAAATCAGTCATTACAGGGAAGAGCAAAATTACAATCAATAGAATCACCAATCTTAGTTAGTACATAAATGGACTTTGGAGCCAGATTCCATGGATTCAGTCAAGATTACTCCTCATTGTCACTTTGGACAAGTCATTCAACCTCTCTGTACATTCTTTGCTGTCTTTGAAAAAAAAAAAAATATATATGTATATATATATATATCTCACAGCTTTATTGAGATATAATTCATGTACCCATTTAAATTTACCCATTTAAAGTGTTCAAGTCAATGGTTTTTCAATATATTCACAGAGTTTTGTAACCATTACCAAAATGAATTTTAGAACATTTTCATCACCTCAAAAAGAAGTCCCATATCAATAAGCAGCCACTGTTCTTTCCCTCAACTTTGTCAATCTTAGGCAACCACTACTCTACTGTTTTCATAGATTTGCTTATTCTGGGTATTTCATATAAATGAAATCATGCAGTATGCTATCTTTTGCGTCTAACTTCATTCACTTAAGCTTAATATTTACGAAGTTCATCCATGATGTAGTATGTACCATTAGTTCATTTTTATTCCAAATACTATTCTATCGTATGGATGTACTGTATTTTATTTATCTATTGATCAGTTGATAGACATTTGGATTTTCTCTTTTTGGCTGTTTATGAACATCTGTAGAAGTTTTGTGTGACCATGTGTTCTCATTTCTCTTGGGTATACACTTAGGAATGGAATCACTGGATCATATGATAACTCTGTTTAATCTTTTAAGAAAATGCCAAGTTGTTTTCTAAAGGAGCTGTACCATTTTACTTTCCTACCAGCAGTATATGTGGGTTTCAATTTCTCCACATCCCTGTTAACATTTGCTATTACCTATCTTTCTGATTATAGCTATCATAGTGGTGTGAAGTTGTATCTCATTATAGCTTTAATTTGCATTTCCTTGATAGCTAATAATCTTGAGCATCTTTCATGTCCTTCTTGGCCATTTGTATATACCTGGACAAATGTCTATTCAGATCACTTATTTGTTTTTTTAATTAGGTTATTTCTTTATGTTATGGATTAGGGAGAATTATACAAGTGCATTAAGTACTTAGAACAGTGTCTGGTATACAGTAGATGTGAAATAATATTAAGTATTAGTATTATGACCTCATTTAAAACTATGCTATTTCACTGAAAAAATCTACAAAACTTAAAGCCTTTATTTTGAGAAAAAAAAAAAGATGACTAAGGGAACTCAACTGAAAGAGGAAATGAACTTGATTTTTTATTGTTTTGTATTCAATGTTTAATTGTTTTCTCCCCAGGGATTATTGTAATGGGCTTCATTAAAATAAATTAATAAGAGTTTTTAAACTTTAAAAAAAAATCCAACTTAGTAGTTGAAAGCCATCCTAAAAATAAACTGTTGCTATATAGAATAGAGAAAAGCAATTCAATGAATAGATTTGTTTATCATGATAAAAAGATTTTTAATAATGGAAAGGAAATGCTCACTGTATATATGTTAAAAATATAAACTATTCTGAGAGCAAACTGTTTCACTTTAATAATTGCTACAAGCCTTTTTCTTACTAACTATCCCCAGTTATGAAATATTTTACTTCTATTTTATAAACTCAGAACAAGATTCTTTTTGAGAATGCTGACACATCATGGAAGGCATAGATTAAAGCCATGTTTATAGATGCAAGTCCTATCATTTTTAAAATAAAGTAGGATATTTTCACTTTTTGCAAAATCATTTCCTGTATAACCATGGTGATCACAGAAAAGATGAAATGAGCATTCAGAGTTATAGAGGGTGCACAGGAATAGCCATTAACTACTAATGGAAAAAGTTCAGCAGGGGCATTAAATCTGTATTACAGAGCCACCAATTTGTATTTTATCATATTGATAATGAATACCAACATCACCATTGAAACGAAACTAGGCATTCTCCCTTTAATCCCAATAGAGAATTTAAATCAATAATGCCCACATTATCCATCTATATATGCACATATCTATATATGCACATGTACTTTTAAAATACAAAATCATATAATGTGTTTCACTTTCATTTCCAATCTTTAACACAGTGATGTAGTTCCCTATTCTTCTAATCAATTTATTCTGTTAGTGTTTTTCAGCATTTTAAATCCCTGAGCTAAGTCAATAATGTTGATTACTTACCATAAGCACTGTAAACGCTATTCTAATACAGGTTATTTGCAATTTGACATCCTCATCTATATGCATTATTCTGCTAGGAAAATTAAATGAAACCCTTGATTTAGAATCTGAAACACTTAGAAGTAATGATCCTGTTTACTGATTGACTGAAGTTGTGGTTTTTAAGCACTACTTAATAGAGGAAACAAAAAGCAATATTCAAATAAAATGAAAGCATCTGAGCTACTTTAGAAAGCATTCATAGTCAAGAAATAATAGACTTTTATTTTATTTTTCTCTGTTTATACCTCAGTGCTTCTTAGCCAACATTGTTATTGAGCTCAATAGTACCAATTTTTTGAGATGTTTGATCTTTCCAAATTTAAATATAATGAATCTTATCTACCAAAAATTTCAAGATTAGAACATTATTTATATAAATTGTTTTGTTATATATTTGTTTATACATATTATTAAAACATATTATTAAAAGACTTCTAAAGTATCTTTAATATATATCTTTTAAAAGGGGTTGGTTTTATTTATAATGTATTTAATTTATCTCTTAAAATTTTATGTGTCTGATAGTACAGGGGCATTTATCACAGATCATCTTCTTAGTTGAGTGAAATACTATAAAGTAATATTTGTACCATAAAAATTATGTAGACATTTGAAATAATTAAAATACTAATGAGTATATGAAACACTAAATGTAAAAATTCTCATTTCCGGATACATAATATCTGTTTTATATAGTTTTAATTACTTTGGTTATTGATTTCATTAATTTTACTTCATTTTTTTAAAAAATAACTTTGTTGTGGAAACATGAAGACAATTCACAAATATTTACATTTTGGCAAAAAAAAAATTGTGGGTAGATAGTTTTCAAGAAGATGCTTTGTAGTGAAATAAGTGGTTTAACTTACAACAAATGGGTGGTCCACATACCTGCTCTCTCATTAGGCTCCTGTAATGATTAAAGGAAGCACTTTAATGTGGAAAAGTGGAATGCTCACTTAACTAAGTTCAGGAAGTGATATACAAAAGTTCTCATTGAACTTTACCTATAAAGTCTTATGTTTAAAAGACTTGAAGGATGATTTTGCTTTGTGTTTTAATGCACTATTGTCCAGTTGGATATTCGAGTAACATACTGTATTAAAGTGAGAAGATCGAATCTAAAGAATGTATTGTATAAACACACATACATGTATGTGTGTGTGTGTATGTGTATAAATTTAAAATGCGTGTGTGTGTGTGTGTGTGTATATATATTAAATTTATATATTTATATAAATTTATATATTTTATATAAATTTATATATATAAATTTATATATTTTATATAAATTTATATATTTTATATAAATTTATATATTTATATATATAAATTTAAAATGTTGGGTCAAGAAAAAAAGCCTTAGGATAAATAAGTCAAACCTTTCTAAAACAAATACTTAAACAGTTAAACAGTTAAACAGTATAAATTAGGACATGCTTTAGACACACATGTATATGTATAGTTAGTATATTTTCAATTTCTAATATGGTAGGGCAAGAAAATAAAGGTTTAATATAAATAAGTCAAACCTTTCTAAAACAAACAATTCAGAAGTTAAACTGACTAAATTAGGACATGCTTAGTTGATGATGACAAGTATTTCTTTACAACAGTATTAATGGGAAAAAAAATAAGATTAGGAGACACCTATCCACGGCACTTCAGGCTTTGAAGTGGAAATGCCTGTAGGGGTTCTGTATTACATTAAGTACTTAAAGTTGGTCAACACCCTAGATATGATAAGAAGATTAAGTCCTGATTAAACTCCTATCAGTGGAATTCAAATACGTAATCTGGCAGAACAAGAGCTCTAATCAAGTGCTCTTGTTTGTTTGTCTTTGGCTCAATATCAGATACAATCAGTCATCATTTCTTCTAAACACAGCTCCTTCAACTTTAGTTGTTTATAAATTAATTTCGAAAGGACTTATTATAGTTAGGTGTATGGATTTCATTTATCTGTGCTTACGTGCGATTATGGCACTGAATTATAAGGACAAATAATAGGCTAGAAAATGCCTATACAGATTAAGTTATTTTTCTCCTTTCCCAACAATTAACAACACTAGACTGTTTAGCAGAAATCAATTGTAATTGAGGAACTGAGAAAGGGCAATAAACAAATTACTGGTGCTTTCACCAAAGTCTGAAGCTTGTTGGTTTACAGAACCTCTGTTATTTAATCCAGAAGCTCTGTAGGTTGTAAATTATCCATTACAGTTGTCACTAGGCCCTTAAACAGAAGTTATGTACTAGTTTAAAAACACAGGAAAAGAGAGTCTCCTGGTCTTTGTCTTGGACAAAACAGACTACATAGAGTTAGGTCAGTTTAAAATATAACGCTAAACTTTTCAAATGATGTAAAAAGTTTAGAGGTTCAGTAGGATAAAGACATATAAATGGGACTGTTCTTGTTATTAAAAATCTGATCTAGATGCTCCTTGAAATGTTTGATTTTGACAGATTCCATTATGTTATGATTTTTCTGTGAAACTAAGAAGTTAATAATTATACATTTTAAATTATTTTAATATTGTAAGATCTTAAATTCTATATTAAAAACAGGAAGGATAAAAATATCCTTATTTTTTTGATTATTTGAAGGAAAAGGCATTTTATTTTTTGGATATTTGAGGGGAAAATATTGTATATAACAGCATATGAAGAATCAGAGTCTGAGGATTCTTTTTCTTAAGCAAACTTTGACTCCCTTGCTATTTGAACTGTGCAATGTTTTCAAGGGCCTAAATTTAGATAAAAAGAAAAGTAGAATGAATTTTGAAGGCACAAAATAGTATTTTTAATAAACAACCTGTTTAAAATATATTTGAACAAATAGAGTAACAATAATTAAAAATCTTATGTTGGAATAGTGCTATCTACTTTAAAAATTGGTAAAATATTCATAAAGTATGTGATTTTTATAGCAATGAAGCTTCCTATAGAAGGAATCCATTAAAAGCACATGGACTCTAATATTAAATAGAAAATTTTAGAAGAATGCATATATGACTACTTTTGTAACATGTCACGTGGACCAGAACTATAAAAAAAAAAAATCTGACTGCTTAACAATCAAAGACATCTAGTGACCAAAACTCATTATAAACAAGATTAAAAAGATAAATGACAAGGTGGGAAAAGTAATCATAATACTTGTGATAAATGAAAGGTTAAAAGCTCTGATATTTAAAAAAGGCATTTGCTAGTCAGCTAGGAATAAATGAATACGACAGTAGCAGAACTCACAAAAAACGAGAATGCCTCTCTATTATCAACGACATGGAAATAAAAACAACTATTATTCTTTACCTAAATCAGTGGCAAAAAGTAAACAACCTAATATATTTTAAAGTATGAGGAAACTGATCATGTGAATTGGAGGAAATATAAATATATTTTACCTTTGAGCAGGGAAGTTTGGTAATATGTAAAGAAATGTTTAAAATGTCTATATTTCTCTTCTAAGAATAGCACACTGCAAAGTGGTACCAAAAATATGTAAGCTAAAGGATAATTCGAAACAACTTAAAAGTTCATCAATGAGGAGATGAGGAAGTAAATTAACAAATGAACTACTATGTGGTTATTTAAAATGATGCCACAGATCTATATTTATGCTACTATGTGGCATGCAACTATGTCCTTGACATACTATTGAGTTTAAAAATAGCTTGTAGAATAATATAAATATATTTATTAAGGAATTAATTCTTTCATGAGTAACCGTGCATTTTTTCATATATATTACTTATATGTATATAATATGTGAACATAACTATATATATATAATTTGAAAGAATGTTCACCAGAATTTTGATTATGGTTAATATTGAGCTTTCTAGTGATTTTTTTTCAATGAATAGCATCAGAAAAAAAGTGATGTTACCTGTAGAGAGAATGATGGTATATTAACAGGTGTTTCCTTTTAGTTTGCTTTTAACTTTAACTTCAGTAAGATAAATATACTTTGTTTAATTTTCATAATAAATAGTTCATGGAATACTTGTCATGAAGTAGCAAACATAGAGTTCTTTATTTTTAATGGAAAATTTCTTTGGCTGAAGAAAACTCCCTTATGTGCTACAACTAGTCCATTTAGTTGTGAGTTTCTCTGTTTATTGACCAGAGGCTTCACTTTAAGGATGTTCATTGTTAATAATAATTTAGAAGGAAGAAAAAAAACTTGGATTTGTATTTGCCTAATCTTTTCAAGATTAATAAATATGCTCCTTAGAAATGTGTTCACAGTTATAACAGCAAAATGATAATATTTCCACAAATAAGCAAAATGGGCATGTTAGATAAAATCCATAGCATTGCTTAGCATTTTCCTTCTGTGTTTCATAAAGTAAAACTTGAGATGCCACTTTCTTTTATAACTCATTAAAGAAGAGCCATCTGTCATCTCCAGCAAATTCTGCTCTACCCTTTACTTTTATTTCCTCGAAGATCTTAATCGAAAAAACAATTCATAGAAATGAGAGAAATCTTGGTGACAGAAGCAACCCTTTGGAATACGGGACAAAATCTCATTCTCCAATTTGCTCTGCAGGCTTTTCTTTTTCTCTTTTTTTGTTTTTAGAAACTGTGTTTTTTACTGCACATCTTTTTCTCATCTAATATGCAGACTTGCTGTTTATTGAGGTGTAAGTTTTGTTAGATGAATGAGTATCAGCACAATCGGGAGCCACAACATAGTTTAAAAAGTTATCCTGGGAATAGACAATGTAAAGTATTACCCATGGTTTTCAATATAGATTTTATTTTTTTATTACAGCACAATAGAATAAGTAGTAGAAAGTAATTTTTTTAAAAAAAGAAATTTCTGTGCTTTTGAATGTTGACTATGTCTGGGGGAAAGATACAAATTGGTTGCCAGCATAGCAAAGAAGGCAGTTGTAACCACCAGATGATTATGATCTTAATGATTATGAGTACCTGAACATTAAATTTAAGTGGGATGTTCCATGTGGATAATGAAGAATGTCATGTGGATTATGTGATTAGAATAGGGCACTCTATTGTTCTACTAATTATGTATGCATCTCTTTACTGAATCAATGCAGGTAGCCATTTAATTAAATTGACTACATAACTGCTGTCTTTTAACTTTGGTTGTACTATTTGTCCAAAATTAATAATAGATGGTTTTAATGAACTAGTTAAGCAGTCCCAGAAAGAAGTGAGATGCACATTTCAATGAAACTATTGATGATAGCCTTTGATAATTCTGGGCAAAAATGAAACATCTTTCTCTCTTCTTTTTTCCTCTACCACCTCCTTTTTTTTTTCTCTTCCTCTCTACATCATCATCATAATAATAATAATAATAATAATAATAAATAATTAATAATAATAATAGCAACAGTAGTTTGTCTTTTAAAGTACTTGAGATCCTATTTCCATTTAAAAAGTAGACAGCTATTGTTAATTACTACTACTTTGGAAAATATTTTTCTTATAAAATAGTAATTTTGCCAAATAAATTACTTGGTAGAGTTCAAATAGCTTAAGATGGAATTTCCAAAACAAATGCTTGTTTTATTGAGATATGTTTTGAGTGGAAATAAAAATTTTGGTCATTGCGGAAAAAGATTATTTTGTTGTGGGAGCACAATAAATTGTTTGCTGCTATGAAGGTCCCTATGAAGAGTTCTTATATACCAGGAATCACTAGAAATTGAGCAGATATTTAATATAAATTTGTCTGATAGGAAGTAAATGAATATTTAAAACACAGAAAACTTCAAAAGCGTTCTGTGTTGATTCATCCTGACAATGCTTTGTCAATGGCTAAAGACTGACAAAACCATATTTTCTGAACAAAACAGTTTGACAATAGATATTTTTGCTATTTTAATTCTGAGAGACCTTCTGGGTGGTGTGGTGTATATATTAAATTATTAAGATGCCTTTGACCTTATGGGGAGACATCTGGAAAGACTGTCAGATAATGCGTTGGTATTGGTATCTAGTTATTTTATTACCTATTTTCAGAAAGGAAAATATAAAATATGTGGCTATATTCTTACATATAAAATAGAGATTTAGGTTGAGATATTAACTTTACAACTCAATCTTCAGTCGAGACACCTACACTGATTATCAAATTCAAGAGAATGTACTCGATTGTGATTTCACTGAACTACCAGCATTGGTTGATTCTCTAATTCTTAGTCTTTATTTTAGGTTTTATGCATAATAATCATAGTGTTTAATTTTTTAAACTAAAAAATAGCATAAAATATCCACAAATTGGTAGTGATTTGATTCATTTTACTATGATTCTCTCCCTAATGGAGAGAGAATTACTAGTAAAAATAATCTGAGAGTTGGCAAACTTTTTGTGTTTTTATGCAAAATTGTTTTTAATCTTTTTGTTAACTATCCCAGGTACACTACTTCTATGGTAAATGCATGATTTCTAAGAACAACAAAATGATTCCAAATTCAGAGGAAGTTTTATTTTGTATAAAAAGACACCAAGGAGACTTTGTTAAGATGTTTCTTCTAGATCAAATGAGACAGAACCAATTATTTGCTTCAAGTTGGCAAAACCCTGAAATGTTACCTCCCAGAATTCCATGAGGCTAGAAAAGGTACTTCCCCTTGACATCCATTTCCAGCCTAGAAAAGGCCAAAGTCATCCCAAGAGCAACCTGACATCAGTTTGAATCCAGACCTTGATACCACAAGCTTGTAGGTTCATCTGGGTAGCCCTAGTGGTGTGAGAATCTTTTCATATACTTGTACCCTGAATTAAGAATTTAAGAATCCTTACGTTGTTACTCAGGTAGATTCGAATGATGTCTCCCAGGGACTTTTTCAGTCAGGATGTCCCAGAGAAGATGTGTGTCTGACTACCCAGAAAAGAACACGCTAGATTTCAATCCTGAGCAACTTGAAAAATTTTCAAATATTGTTACCCAATGCTAATAGGAAATCCATGTTGTCAGTTTAATAGGGAGAAAAGATCAGAATTGTTCTGACAGGTAGAGAATCCAGAGTTAGCCTATGAAGATTCAGAGTTACCTTGACTCCTCTAGGACTTCAAATCCTCTCTCAAACAAATGACACTGAGCCCCTTGGAAGTGTTATTTTTGGATGTTACATTTTATAGTGTACTATATGCTACTTTAGAATAGAAATGGTGATTAATCAAAATTGGCTGGTATTACTCTATCCTTAACAGTTAACATTCATGCTCAAAAATTGCTATTAGTACTGAAATATAGCAGTGCACAAAGAGATAGATTGGATCAGGAACTGGGCAGAAGAGAGTGTGGATTTTTCAGACATTCTTACTTTGGATTTTTGATTCTGGATAAGATAGCTATTCCGAGCTAGTAAACAGCGTTACCAGAGATAAACACTTCCTCTTTCCGCTTTGTCACAGTTTTGTTGTGATATTAGTGCAAAGCCTATTCTATTGCCCTCGACAGTAGCAATGAAAAGACATTAGACTGTATATAGTGGAACTGACCTTAACATTGCCAAAAAAGGTAAGAACTTCAAACTCCAGTTCCTGAAGATTTCGAGCTCAGTATCTGTACACAAAAGGGACTATGTGGCAGCATTAATTTTTACTATCTTGATTTTGAACCTAAAAAGGGTTTATCTCAACATAATAGACATGATTATCATCTGGAGCACCTGATATTATTAAAAATAAAATGTATATTTTTTGAAGTTTTCTTTTGCTATTATATAGTAGACCAAGAGATCATGTTTACTGAAGAAAACATCAAAGACAACAATGAGTTACTACAAAACGATCACTTGTAAACATTGTAATCTAGGGAGCCTGCCATTTCTTCTGACATGGCTGAGTACATAATCACTCCTAACCTCTCTGATCACATTAGATTTAGATCTCATTTACATAATACATAAGCATGCAGAAAACATCCTAGAAAGCAAATAAACACATTAAGAATGAAAGAGAAGAAATGCTAAAAATTATGCATTTTATTCATTTTACTTGTCTTTTTTCTGGATCTATTTGGAATGTTAGCTCAGCCACCAAATAATTTTTCTCATGAGCACTTTAAAATGGAAACACCCAGTATGCTAATGTCTAATCCAGTTACTTTTATTCATTTCCCATTTGTAAACTATTTCATAGATTTCAACTTCAAGTCCAGTTCCTAATGTTTCAGGGCAGTTCTTTGGAAGATGCTTCAAAATGAGCATATTATTTAGAGCATTTACTGCTGCCAGTTTGTAGAAAATGTAATCTGCTCAGCTCTTAACCATCCTGATTAATTAAGAAGCACAAAGCTAATGCACAATCAATCACATACCTTACATTTTTCTTACATATGTCTCAACAGTTTTCAGTCCCTATCATGGCATCACTTTTCTTGTGACCAAAAAAAAAGATTAATAAAAATTTCTTAACTTAAGTCAACAAATAAAAATATCTAATAATTACCATAGGTCCTTAGACTTTTTTGCCAATTGGAGAAGGATAGAAGCTAGAGGAAGGAATATTTTAAGAGCAAATTCTTAGGTAAGTAGTGACAAAATCCTTGTCCTTGTAGCTTATATAAATAAATTTCCAGTGCTTTTTTAACCTTTTCTCTCCCCTCCCAAGTCCCCTCAGCAATGAGGCATGTCACTCCACTCATTCACATCCATCTTTTTTTATTGATGTCCACTTTGGTGTCTGTACAGGTCATCAATTTTGCTGCCTCTTAGGCAGCCAGTGGGAATGTACAAGTTAAGTCACTGGATTTTGTGTGTCGAGCTTGAGGAGGAGGGAAAGGAGGAAGTGTCAGCTTTCTTTAGCACTAACAGTCCCAATCAGATACTGGCACTGGGCCTCATAAATCTTGTGGCTGACCCAGGTGAACCCTGAGGCTCAGTGCTCACTGAAAACTGATCAGGCCTCTGCTTAGTTTAACAGGCCGTTCCCAGTGACAAGTGAAGGGTTCAACAAATGCACAGAACAGATATATATTAGTTGAAAAACTAATGGCTTTTAAAAGAATGTTTGACAATTGTTTAAGGCTGTCTGTAGATCCATTATACTGATAAACGACCGACTTGGTGTACACTAAAGTGGAGCTGCTTAGGAGGACACCAACTTAAAATTTGTTTTTTCTTTCTTTCCTCTTTTTTTTTTTTCCTTTTCCTTCTTTGGTCATCCTGGTGTGGATTCCATGAGCAGCACGTCCAGAAAACGTAGGAAAATACCTGTGCTGCATAAATTTAACCTTGCAGCCCAAGCAGAATTAAAAAAGTCTCTGAGACTGCCCTCAGTGACCTGCAATTGACTGCTTGAACTTCTAAGTTAGGGTCATTTGGGGCCCAGAATAAGAGGTCAAAAGCTGGTCAGCTTTCCCTAGCCTTAACATGCTGAATAGGAAGACTTTATTGCTGTGATTTATGCAATTTGCCGAGACAGGTTAAGGAGACCTTAAAACACACCACAGGGCTCACTTGCATGAGGATACCCTCCTCTGGAAAATAAATTCTGATTGTCCAGCTGGAAATCTCTTGGGGATACGCCTTGAAGTATTTTACCCTCTGTTTCTACAGATTCATTCCCACACTCGACCCCTGAACGTGACAGGGTTAGTGTTTCCAGATTTATTTAAACAATACAAATGCACCAAATAAAGCACTTTCAAACCTGATTAATTGCGAAGGCAGAATAACCATCGGTAATGAATTATTTGGGGGAGCAGTAAACTTCTACAAAAGTTAACTCTTAAATCAGTTGCTTCAGAGATCCAAACACAATACAAGCTACAATATTTAAACCTTTTCAAATAAAAGATTTGAGGATTTGTGTTTGTCTTTGAAGCTTGGTTCTAGTGAACTGTATAGTCTCTTTTGGATAATGTAGATGAAAATTATTCTGTTTTTATGGAACAGTAAGTTTTAGAGCTCTTACAAATAAGTTTCTGTTCCTAGTCTGTACATAGTGGAGTCAGAAACAGATCAAGACTCGTGATTTCCTCTTTTACAGAAATTCGCAATATGTGGTTGCATTCTTTGTTCAGTTTCTACATTCGAAGCAAACCAACAATCTGGTTTTTGTGATACAAGTCATGATACAGCTATGAATGTCAGTTTTACTCAGGCTGAAAGCAAAGAATTGAACCCAGGCTTTCACAGATGAAAAGCTACTTGGTGCTATAAATCTTTAAGCTACCTTTCCACTTTTTTACAGGGCATTTAATGCTTCTGGGTGCATATGCTTCTATAACTCACATTGGCTCTGATCTAATAAATGTAATTCACAAGGTATTAGTCTGTAATGTGGTCTAATTTCATTTGGTAAATGAGAGAAAAAGGTAAAATTGTGAAAGATTTTCACTTTGAAAAATGGCTAGTGTGTAATATTCAGCGGCTTATTTCCATAAAGGTTTTAAAGACACAGTTTAAACAGGGGATGTGTATGTCCCAAATATGTGTGTATGTGTGGGGTTGGGATGAGTCACTGGGTGCTCTATCAGTTTGTCAGGTAAATCAACTAAATTATGTGTGTAATAAGCTTATGTCAGGACAAGCTCAAAGGTTATAAATTAATAAATGTTCTGGAAAAGATTTTCTGCACAAATATTTAGCTGATTGACCTCAAGACCTCTCTGTTTTGCAAGGTCACATTGATTTTTCTTTCCTCCACTTTTACACTGTCCAATGATGTATTTTCTTGAAAACAGGACCTAGCTGTAAAAGATACATCTCTAATTGGCCTAGAAAAACTTCCTGTATATTTGTGGGGACGGAGGCAAGGAAAGGACCTTCCATCTTGCACACATTACTATAATACTTCGTTCCTGGTGGTAGAAAGCTGATCTTCACCCAGGTTAGAATCCCCATAGATATGCATGAAGCCTCTTAAGGGTCATACAAGGGAAGTTAAGGAAAGGACAAGAAGCTTCAAGTATGGCCTCTCCCCTCAGATCAGACTGTCATAGCTTTTGTCTTCTCAGCAGCACAATTGACTTTTGCCAGTGGGTTCCAACACTTTAGTGTGGTTAAAATGCTGTTTTCCTGCTGCATTTAATCTGTTGTAAAAAGGGTATCTTCATTCTTGAACAATAAAAATTAAAGCTAATGTTCCCAGTTCACTGTAAATAGCTTTTTGGAAACTCAGTTAATTAAATCTTCCATTATAAAGTATTTTCTATTACTAGAAGAAATTAAAAGTAGACAGGGAGCACAGGGCAGCCATTAATGAGGTTACTGAAGATCCAAAGGGATGCTACATTATGAGATTGGCTCCGGAGGAAGTCTGTGGTTAAGCAAATTCCTAAAGGAATGAGAGTTTGCTATATCAATGAGCACTATTGATCAATTGGTATTTTTGAAAGCTCTTACAGCAGTCAATGGGCAATTTTGTCTTTTGCCCTTGATACTAACTGTTGATTGATTCATGGATGACCTTGTTAAAAAAATAAACAGATTCATATTGAAAACTTGTTAGTAAGTAATAAATTAGGAATTTAGTGTACAACATAGTACAGCCCTCTTAGGGCAGTTCAATCCTTTCCATTCTGCATGGGCTAAACCTCAATTTTTAAGTGTTATTTCTTTAATTCATGCCAATTCAGTCTGTGGGATTTCCTCATCATTTGTGTTCAAAACCATTTCTATATTGACGAATATTTGGAAGAGTTGAATTCTTTCCAATTGCTTTTACTGCCAACTCTGCTGGGATTTTCTCTCTTTGGGTTAAAATTAAAATATAAAAATATGGTCTTGTTTTCTTATCATCACCAATAATTTTTACAGTCTTAAGAACATTAACTTTAGGTATTATGGCCAAATTACAACTTAAACAACATGTGTTCCCTCCCCCCACCCCTCCCGAATGCAATCAATATAATTTTACCGAGAGAGAATGGTTGTCTTCTTAGTCTGCTGTGAAACATTACTGGCAATAAATAATTGGCAATTGTGTTCCAGACTTGAGACACAGAAAGTTGTTTACTCCTATGCTTGGCAGTTGGCTTTATTCAACAACCGTGTGTCACCAACAGGGGCTATGAGGATTGCCTCTCTTGATATCTTAAGAATAATTTCATCCCTTTTATATTTCTCATCTCTGCAGTTCTAGGACCTTATATTTAACTTAGAGAGCCTTTGTCTAACAAAGGAAAAAAATGCTTAAACTGATAGGAAGCTAATTTTCCTGGAAAAATCAATTACATAATTATGATGGAAATATTTGTATTAATATATTCAGTTCAATATTTTGAGGATCCATACTCGCAAAGAAGATAATCTTACTCTTTCTTTATATAGCCTGGACAATAAGTTGATAAATCTTCTATCATTTAGTTTTATTGAATAAGAATCAGCACATTATGGCTTCACTGTTCTTCCTGTACTGTTTTTACTTATATTAACTCTTAATCCTCATAGCAACATATTCGATAGGTACCACTATTATCTTCATTGAACATATAAGGAAACTAGGAGATAGTAAAACTTAAGGACACACAATCAGTCATGGTAACAGGATTTCAACCCAGGGAATCTGTCTTTGGAAACTGTGCTTGTGAATATGCTATACCACATCAAAAAATCCATGTGTAGATAAAATTAAACTGGGCATCTCTAGGCAAAATCATGCAAAGTACTTGCATCTTTAGTGTCTTCCTTAGAAAACGACTTGACTTCTCTTTCAGTACCCTTCCCTTATATTCTGGTGCAGTCTATTCTCCATCTACTTACCTCTCTGCCACCATTCATACCTTATCTAACAGGAACAAATGTAGTTTTCATTATTTGTCATTGTCTAAACGCATTTGCACTGTGATATCTTCTTTTAAGTAATATTCATTAATTCATTCACTCCACAAATATTTATTGAATCTTTATTGTGTTCCAGAAACGTTTTTCTCTTTTCACCCTTCCCTTCCCTTCCCTTCCCTTTCCTTTCTTCTTCTTTTTTTCTCTTCCCCTCCTTCCTTCCTTCCTTCCTTCCTTCCTTCCTTCCTTCCTTCCTTCCTTCCTTCCTTCCTTCCTTCCTTCCTTCCCCCACTATCTGTCTCTCCCTTTTCATTCTCCTCCCCTCTCCCTCCCTTCTTTTCTAACTCCCTATCTTTTCTCCTAAATAAATCCAGACCTCAGCAAACAAGTGGAGGAGACATAAGGTTTTCTCCTTGCCTTTTGCAATTCTGCTAAACCAGACTGGCTTCAAGATAAACGTTTAACCATTTTGGAAAGAGGGAGACCAACACAGTGAGGAAGTCACTCCTCTGGGACCAGATAGCCCTAATCCTTGGGAGAAGCTTAAAAAAAAAGAAAAAAATACAGACCTTTCTGAAGAGTTTATTGAGTTCTCTTAAATTTTGAGGCTTAGATTCATAGACTCAGAAGTAAAGCATTTCATCTGAAGCATACCAAGTACAATTATCTCCATGATAAACTGGCAGAGCATTTGCTCTAACTTTTTAAGGGAAAGGTGACATGGTTCTTCAAGTTTGCTTTTAGCTATACATTTTACATGCATACTATCAAATGAAAAATTAATTGAAACTATTATATTTTCACCAAACCTTTATGGTAGCTATCTAAAGTATGAATCACTTCATTTGAAATAATTTCGGGTTTGCAACAAGTTCTGTGTTTTTAATGAGCCTGGTCTAAACCATGGGTTTAATACAGAATTCAGTTAAACTTGCTTTTGAACCCATCATAAATGTTTTTTACGGTTCTAATGCTTAAGGGACTTTTGTCAAACTTTTTGGTGACAACTGGACCAAAAACCCCACAGTTATTTGGCTCTCACTCTCTCCAGAGCTGGCAGAGAACAAGAATTGCAAAATGCAATTGGTAGAGCCAAATACACATAAAGACAATCTAATAACATTTCAAAAGAACAATTCCCTGGGGTTCTTTGTTGAAAGTATTTTGTCTCTTTTCAGTGATTTACTAGTTTTTCTTCTCTAGATTTCATTCCAAAGCTTAGAAATTATCAGACTTAGAAATAAGAAGAGAAAAATGCAATGATTTTTACCTTTCATAGACTACAAAACACACCCCCAACAGACTGAAATATTCAAAAGTGAAAACTGGAGTTTTTGTGACTTTATTTTGCATTGAATTTAATTTATACATTTATACCTATACTTATGCCTGAAATGTTGTTTCCTCAAAAACAGAAGAAATGATATCATAAATTTAAAAGAGGTCACAAAAAGAAAGAAAAGAAAAAGAAATAAAATAGAATTTAAGTGATCAAAGAAGATACATATATAAAAAGATGTACAATATTTTAGCCTTTAGGAAAATTCAGATTAAAACCTCAGTGAGATAGTACTGTACATCTGTTAGAATGGATTATTTTTTAAAAATTTATTTTTTAACATTTTATTTTTTAATTTTTTTCTGTTAGAATGGCTTAAATAAAAATACCGTCAATACCATGTGTCGACAAAGAATGTGTACAAATGAAACTCTCACACATTGCTGGTGAGAATGCAGAATGGTGTATCCACTCTGGAAAACAGTTTAGGAGTTTCTTATAAAGTTAATTATACACCTATCATATGAATTAGCAATATCACTCTTGGAGTTTATCTATATAAATTAAGCCTCTGATAAATGTCGATAGCAGTTCTGTATGTTACTGTATGTTACTGTTGCAAACTGAAAACAACCCAAAGCCTTCCAATGGGTGTGTGTACAAACAATTGGTGGTACATCCATTTCATGTAATACTACTGAACAATAAAAAGGAACACACTACTGATACACGCAATTATTTAGTTGACTTTCGCAAATGACATGCTGAGTAAAAGGAGCCAGTATCAAAAGGGTACATAGTGTTCAAATCCATTTGTATGACATTTTAGAAAAGACAAATACAGTGGTGGAGAGCAGCAGAGTTTGCCAGTGTTGAGGTAGAGGAAAGGTGTAATTATTTGGGGGATGATAGAACTGTTTTGTATCCTGATTGTGATGATGGTCACACAAATCTATGCACGTGTTAAAATACATAGAACTGTACAACAGATAAAAAAATAATAAAAAGAATATTTAGTTTTTAATCTGGATCCAAGTTTTCTAATGGGAAAAAGGAAATTCATTTAGTTACACAATTTACAAGATATATAATGGAGACAGAACACCCTGGGAACTCTGAGGAAGTTCAGTTATTATTTATGTTCATACCAGGTGTGTCTTTACAAAGAGGACAATGTATTAATCACAGGATGATTTTCTATATGAACAATGATGAGTTTCACTGAAATGTTTCATTTTTGGTCCCTCAAAATAGGCAGATAACATCATTTCAAAACACAGCTGAATAAAATTAATTCAAAATATATCAACTCCATGTAATCTAAAAATAATCTTTTTGAATTTGCTCAATCCAGAGGTAGATTTAAACATATTCTTCAAAGAATCTTATTTATATATCATACATATTTCATACAGAAATCACATCTATATTAGCTTATCTCTCAAATAATAATAATTTCTAAAGACTACTTTTAACGATTATAAGCGTAAAACAATGTAAAATAAAGGTGAAAAAGGCAAGAGTGGAAGGGGCAAGGTGTGGGCATTAAGCCATAAAGACATGAAATTTATTCATGGCATCTGTATCATCTTGCTGTAATCATACTATGTGTGTACAGGTTAAAATACTAATTTTCAATGGCATTTTAATGTCACAAGTTTTAAATAAGAGCAGAATGTTCTATATAAGTGATACATATTAAATCTAACTTAAAAATTTTAATTCCCTATTTATTCACTCCACTTCAAAAAAGCTTAATTTGCAAATTTAATCTCAGAAAAACATAATAAAATATAATCTACTTTAATATAAGTGTTTTCTCTTATGTTTTGGTTACACTGAACAGAAGAGAAAACCTCTGGTTAATGTTTAACATTAAGTAAATCTTGTATGTCATTGAAAGACATAAATGTATGTATATTTGTTGTCATGTGTGGGGAAATGCAGTACTTTACCTACTTTGGTAGAAGCAGTATTGCTTTAGACGAAAAACAAGTCGAACCAAATTACATAGGCCATACCAAATCTCTTGGAATTATCAAAGAGATAATGGGAACATCAAAAAAGGTACATTATAGTACAATAGCAAAACTCTAATACATACACATACATCACACATAAACACACATTTGAGAATCATGACAATAATTGAAAAAATTGTGAGTATTATGTGTTCAAGAAATATTCAATAAATATTTTTCATTAAAAAATCTTAAAATATTTAAAATGCTATTTCTTGAATGCTATTTAGTATTAATCACTGCTATTTTCCCTACTGCATTTGAAATTATTTGAGGATCATTATTTCTCAAAGATGAACTCTCTCTGTCAACCCTTTTCTAGGGAGCAGTTTTGTGACTCATAGATCATTCTAATTTCAATGAGTTGGGAGGTCTTATCTACTCAAGGTCTTATCTACTCAACGGTATTTTTTAAAGGCTTTCTATTGCTAATCATGGCATACCTTTTTTTTTTTTAAACCTATGCACTGTTTGCCAATATGTCCTAAACAAACACACTGTGATATTTTGTTTTATTGACATCTGTTTTTATGGTCATCATATTCTTCCCTTGAAGGAAATTGAACACTTAAATTTTTCAGATTACATGAGTACCATTTGATACTCTGAAGAAATAATGTAACATTGAGGTCTAAAATCAGGCTATTTGTATAGAGAGTATTTTATGTGATCTAGTGTGGACCAGATAAATAAAATGATTGTTTTAATATCTCAGGAAAATGACAATTTAGGATGAAAGTCAATTTAGTTATTGAACTCAGTGAACATATTCCCAGAAATATGTAAAGTATATAATAACTAAGCTAGGAATACAGTGATATTTACAAATTGTATCAAAGAGGCAAATCTTATCAGTTTTTCTTTATCTTAGCTTACATCTTACATCTGTTTAAAAAACACTAAATAGAAAATCCCAAATTCTTAGAATGGCATAAATTTTCTTTTAGGATCAGTGTTCTTGTTCCTTTTGTAGTGTCATCAAGCCATATTTTCCTATATCTACCCCATGATGTAGCTGTCCACACTATTTGAAGTAGCTATTTATATGTGTTTATATGTGCAGTTCTTTTTGTCTGAAATATCCCTTCTCTCCTTTCTGCTTAGTAAACTCTTCAAAGTCCATCAGAACTGGCCACTTAAGTCATTTTTGTGAAGTCTTCTTCTTCATGGCAGAATTAGGTGTGATATTTGTCTTGCTCCACAGCATCTTGTGTCCAGCTCTAAAGAGAAGCTGGGACGTTGTTTTTAACCATTCATTTACTTGCCAGTCATTCTCACTAGAGTGTGTTTTTAGAGAATAGGAATTTAACTTTCTTAAATCTTTGCATCTTATCAGACTTAATAAATATTTGTTGACTAAATTAAATGTGTGCAACAATGGTAATGGTAGGAAGGAGTAGTGCTAAAGATGAGGGAGAGGAAGGGAACACACCAAACAGCTTTCCCTCAGAGGACTAATTTGAGAAGACTCAATACACAACTGTG
Organism: Pteropus medius; assembly: GCF_902729225.1. Taxonomy (NCBI): domain Eukaryota; kingdom Metazoa; phylum Chordata; class Mammalia; order Chiroptera; family Pteropodidae; genus Pteropus; species Pteropus medius. The sequence continues at coordinate 11,658,765 of NW_024346062.1, read as the reverse complement.
AGAAAGATATTGCAGATGAGACTATTGACTGGGATTTATGAACTGTGCCCAGAGAACAGCAGGATTTTTAAGGCTGCATGGACATAAGTGTTCCATAATGTTTTAGAAGTAAAAACAAAAGAGTTAGGAGTCATTAAGATGTCCACACCTTCTAGTTTGAGTCTTAAATTAATTTGTTCATTTGACTTTTTTTTAACAGCAATTTACACTGGATAAACTGCTATGAAATTTCTCTGTGACCTTGGGAAAGTCATTTAACATTGTTAGGCCTCAATTTGCTTATCAAAAATGAAAGGAATGTAGTATTCGCACTAAACCAATATTTTGTTCTTCACTGACATTTTAATAGTTTAATGAAAGCCATATTTTATAGACTTACTATGTAGAATCTGAGTTCATTCCCTGACATAATTGATGGGCTGTTCAATTTCCTTACCCAACTTTTTCCTTCATCAGCTTGCTGCAGTATTTAAAATTCCCACCAGGATCTGTTTGGGTTCAGGATTACCTCTACAAGGCTCTCTTTAAAATGTAAACAAATTATCTAGAAGATAGACACTTAAAGTCATTAAGACATGTTCAATATGGATTAGTGATCTTTAAAACTTAAATTTGATCAGATCACTACCTTACTTAAAATCTTTTAGTGGCTTCTCTTTGGGCTTAGGATAAAGATAAACTGCTTATTGTGGCCTCTGAGCCCTAGCATATTCAATCCTCAACTTCCTACTCATCTTTCCAGACCCATCCCCATTACACTCCTGCAGCTCTCTGGGTTCCAATCACTCCACCTTCTTTCAGTCTCCTTCAGTCACCCTTCTTCTGCCTGCCACTTGCTATTCTCCTAAGTACTTTTCCCTAGACTGCTTAGTTAACGGCTATTTATCTTTCCACTTAATTGCTGCTTTCTCAGGGCAGTATTCTCTAACCTTCATAACTAAGTCAAATTCCCTTGTTCAGACTTCCATGCACTGTGCCCCTCTGCTTCACTGGCTTCATATCACTTCTTCTCTGATGGTCACATTATTGTTTGTCTTCCTTACTACATCATAAACTCCCTGAGGACAGGGATTGTGTTTCCTTTTGCTTACTATTATATTCTTACTTTCTATCATGAAAGATAAACCTATCATGCCTAGTACATGTTGTGCCCTCCATAAATAGTATTTGAATGGATGGATAGATAAAAGATTAAATAAACAAATAAATAAATATATCATCAATCTCATCAGCTCTGAGTCTTAAAGCACAGAACTCTGTGGAATGAGATTTAAGACAGATTAAAAGCCAAAACTTTTCCTCCCAAGATCATCACTCCTCCCTCAGCCTGCTTTTCTTCTCATCCCTTCTCTTATTGCTCTCCTTCTTCTTCACTGCATTTCCTTGTGGTTCCTCAAGCACATTAAGCGCACTCTGACCTTAGGCCCCTTGGGCATTGGCCTTTTCTTCCTTGGAGCTCTCCTCCAGACTTCTGTGTGGCTGACTTCTCTACTAAGAAGCCATCTTCCTTGTGAGGCCTATCTTGGCCTATTTGAAAGTACAATCCTCTCTCTTCCCACCCCTATAATCCTCATCTCTTTTGCCATGCTTTTTTTTTTTTCCCCATAGCCATATTATCTGCTGACAGCCTAATTTACTCATTTATTGTCTTTATTATTTCTTTTCTGTTTTCCTTCTTAGACTGTAAGCTCTCTGGGGCCAGGGATCTCTGGAGTTCATTGATATAGTCCTAATACCTACCTGAGGCACTGCCTGATAACACACAGAAGGTGCTCAACAAATATTTATTAAATAAATGAAAGGCAGGGCATAGGCAGAAAAGTTGTCTAGGATAGGTGTAGAATAAAATATACTCAGCAATTGAAAGTCATTAGATTCCTGATGGAGTGCAACAGGAAGGGGGCAGGGTTTTAAAGACAAAGTCATCCGCTGCTCCATTTTACATGAGGCCTGACCCTGCTTTTAAGTCGATGAACATTTATGAAGAAAGATTCTAATCTACTCCAAAATAATTTATATAGTAGATAGGCTTATGGGCATGGCTATGCTTCTGACAAATGAGAGATTTCTGCCCTTGAGTTCTGCTATGTAAACATGGCAGATGGTTATATAAACATAGTACTTAAGAACTGTATTTGGCAAAAGAACAAGAAATATTCTTAGAAGGACATTCTGCACTCTGCCTAGTAAAAACTAGAGAATTGTATAAAGGCATGAAGCCCCTTTCCCTCATATCTGTAAAAAGTGAGTATCTATATAACCGTATTCACCAAAGTCAGGTAGATTTCCAAATTCATCAAAGTTTTTTGCTTTTACTCCACTGACAATTTTGATATTGATTACCTTTATACTTCGGAGGTCTGTTTTTGAGCTATATTCTTTAATATTGATAAGATGTTGACATTTATTTAACAGTTGAAAATCTATATACTTATGAAGTACAAAAAAGGAAAAAAAAAAAATCATAGAAGTGTCCTGAAAGTACTTTAAGTAATACAGCACTTATAAGAGGGAAACTTGCTGAAATTTTCTATTCAGTGGAAAATTATAACTAAGTTGGGTTTAAAACTCAATTATATCAGACTTATAGGAGGTTACATAATTTTAAAGGTCAGACTTGGTCACAGGAAAGATAGTACAAACTTTATTCTCAAGTACAGCTGCCAGGAATGCATTTAGCCTTTTAATAAACAGATAAAGATCTTTTGTTTCTTTTACTGTTACTCTTGCTCTTTGAATCTTTACATGATTTCTCTGCCCACATTTCCTCTAAGTTTTCTCCCAAAGGATGGTTGTAATGGCAGTTTGCCTCCTACATCTTTCCACCCCAGTCTTCAATCTTCTTCAAAGAATTAGGAAGAGAAAAAGAACTAATTGTATGCAGTCGGCGCTGTGATCTTCTCAGTGAAATTATTTAGGCTACCAAAGTTCTCTCTACCCACTGTGTAGTTGTAAAAATTATTTGCATTAAAATTTCTTATGACTTTTGTTATGTTGGCATTCATATCTCATATTTTATAGAAAGATTTCTAATTAAAGTCCAATGGTCTAGGTTTCAATTATCTAGGCAGTGACTCTTGTTACATAGTGATACCTATTTAAAGCATTAAATCAGAAAAAAGACCAAACCAAACAAAATAAAACTGCAGATAGGTTGGGTCATGAGATATGTAGCTTGAATGGGGGATTTGCAAAACCTTGTTATTAAAAAAACAGGAAAACTGGAAAAGCTTTACTCTCTCCATGAATTTTAAAGAGTGAATAAGCTTAACCTACTGAACACAACTCTGAAATGTTTCTAATTCACTTATTATCAATGAAGGTAGACCAGAGAATGCAGAGAGAATTTCACCTTAGGGAAATGTACTGCTGTGCATTTTCAGTAACTGTATAGTCCATTTCTGCCTCTATGCTTGAAAATTAACAGCATGTTAACAGGACTATTACCTACACTGTGGCACTATCTGCTTAGGATTAGGCCATTAAATATTGATGGAGATAATTGTTCCTGCACTTGAACATCAGAAAGATGGAACTAAGAGTAGTTTAACTGGCATTTGCCTTTATGCTTGGTAAATAGAGGGCTAGATTTCAATGTATAGAAGGATAAGTATTACCTTGTACTCAGTTCCATAGCCAAGGCATCATTGATCAGAAACTGTGGTTTGTAAAAATGTTATAGTAAAAGTTAAACAAAACAGTTCAGCTGAGCTTTGTTGGAATTTACTGAAATAAAATGTGATAAAACTGTTTCTTAAGAACATGCAAGCAGAATTTCTTGCTGTTTGTCTATTTATTTATTTATTTCAAAATGTTACGTGTTATGCTAAGAATTACCATAGTATTTAGTGTATTTTATAATCTAGAAGATTTTTTTATACTTTTACTGAATAACGCGTTAAGCAGCTTGCTGATTGGGTAAAAGAGTCCAAGACTTTATCCCATTGCAGTCTGTCCTGTCTGTCTTTCTGACCAGATTGTGAGTTTCTTAAGGGATTATATCCTGTTCATTATCCTAACCTCAGTGCCTAGCACAGCACTTAATATATCCTAGGTAGTCAATAGATATAAGTAGAAATTATATTTGCAATATGGTCTTTGCCCTTGATAGCCTTACCCAGTTATAGAAATATCTCATCTGATGGAATTGAGCATTACTAGCTTTGAAAGACTATGCTGAGGACTCAGGAGATAATTTAGACTATTGGTAAAAACATGGGCCTTTGTGGCAAGCAGATGTGTTCGGATCTAGGCTCTATCACTTAACAGCATGTGATTTTGGGCAAAGTATTTAAAATTCTGAACCTTTAGGTTTTTCATCAGTAAGACAAGGATAACAATCTCTACCTCATAGGGCTGTTCTGACAATAAGTAGATACCATAGATTTTCAATGACAGCAATTACTTTTTTTTTTTTTATTACATATAAAAAGAATTTGGGCTATTTTAAGAATCTATCTAATGAGCTTGTCTTTTAATTAAAATAAAGCAAAGGAATAGGGTCCAGAATGTGGCAACAATACTCGGGGATTATTTTTTTTAATAAAATGACTTTCAATATTATTTATTTTATGCTTGTATGTGTGTATGTATGTATGTATTCACATAGGTAAGTATTTATAACATTCCAAGCCTGTTTTTCACTAATGACTTGCTAGATACACTACGCCAACCCAAAATTAAATCAGGGCATAGCTCATGATTTGGTGAACACAGTAGTTATGGGCTGAACTGAGTCCTCTCAAAATTCAAATATTGAAGCTCTAACTTACGGTACTTCAAAATGTGACTGTTTTTAGAGATAGAGCTTTTAAAGAGGCAATTAAGCTAAAATGAGGCTGTTAGGATGAGCACTAAGCCTATCTGACTAGTATCCTTATATGAAGGGAAACTTAGGACACAATGGAAGAGACAGCAGGAATGCACACTCACAGAGCAAAGACCATGTGAAGACATAGTGAGAAGGCTGCCATCTGCAAACAAGGAGAGAGGCCTCAGAAGAAATCAACCCTGCTTCCACCTTGATCTTAGACTTCTCGTCTCCATACCTGTGAAAAAATACATTTCTGCTGTTTAAGCTGCCCCATTTGTGGCATTTTGATATGACAGCCTCAGGAAACTAATACAACTGTAAATACTAAACTAAATCCAATTTAGTTTTAACTTTATAGAAACTGAATCAAACAAAGAATTTTTAAAAATTTACTTGGTAAACTACTTAAACTTACTGCTAATGTATGAACTCATTCTCAAGTAATGGACTTTTTACCATAAACTTTGAAAACAATTCCAAAGAAAGCTTCAGAAAGTATTTGAATACTTAGAATCAATGCTGATGCAGTGAGAACCTTGATGTTTGACCTCTTGTAATCTGAAGCTCCTGCAGCTACTGGCAGAATCTCTTGCTATGTCTTCTTGGACTATCTTATTCTTTTTCTTTTGGTAGCATGGTAAATACATCTGCTTGCTGCCACAGTTCCTAAGGTTCACAAGTTTATGGTATCATTTGAATTTTGCTTTTCTAATATCTTAAAATATTTTCTTTGGTTGATTCTGTTTGGTGTGCCTCATTTTAGCTGACCGTCAGGTAAGCTAGTGTTGGGATCTAGGCTCTATCGCATACCAGATAGTTTATTCCTAAGTCTTTATCCCTATCTTTTACTTTGATTGTTGCATCCACATACCTATCTCCTCAAGTTTCACCTTATTAGAACTGGTTTTGTTAAAACAAGTTAAAATTTCTTCTGTTTTTTTTGTGTTTGTTTGTTTGTTTGTTTTTTATAACATCAGCACAATAAAAGTGAGGCAAAGTAGCATGGTAGTTAAGTGAGAGCCTTGGGGTCACATGCCTGTGTTCAGATCTCAGTTTTGCTTGTTCCCACCTGTGATTTGTTGGACTATTTACCTCAAAGAGCCTCAGCTTCCTTCTTAAAATGGAGATTTCAATGGGTCATTGTGAGGTTAAATGAGATGATACGTGTCAAGTTCTTAGATGAGAGACTAGACTGACACACAGTAGAACTTCAAGTAACATTAACCTTTGTGATGTTAGAGCATCTATTTCCAGGAGTAGCAATGTGCCTCAACAATGGCAGAGTTTTGTGCAAAAAATACATTATGGTAATCTGAAAAGCTGTAAGTTGTTCCTCATTTCAGGAGCAATGTTAAGGCGAATTTCATGTCCCTTATATTTGAGCGAGGTTAAAGCCAACAATAGCTGGTTTCACCTAAGAAAGTGGCCCTAAAAGTTATAATTGCACATTTCTCTCCTGCACTCTCTGAAGTCTTTACTTGAGTATGAGGCTGTTCAATATTTTATTCTTAATCTTATTTTTATGTTAGAAATATATAGACTTTGGGTGGTAGGGCATAAAGTAACTGAGTCCATTTCAATAACATCAATTTAGTTCAGCTAAAAAGAACTTAACATCTGTAATCAGACTTCCAATCAGCCTCCAACTTCTGGCATTCTCAAAGGACAGGACAACGCAAACCCAAAAGAAATAAATTTATTTAGACTAATTATAAAGTGTTCTGGCATATAGGTGGAGAATTACAAATACATATTTTTTAGATCATTTTTAAAAGTTTTTACCTACCAGTCTCAGGGAGGAGTCACCTTTTCTTGACACGAGAGCACAAATATTGTGGATGAAGCCATGCAAATGTTTAACATGTCCATCTTAACAGACATTAGTGGTGGGATGAGTCATATTCTCATTTGTTTTTTTATTACATTTGTTGACTAAGCTAAGATATATCAAAGACAAATATTAAAGACTATAAACCATTTTAAATTATTTTTTTGAGAAATGTTTAATGCATATTTAATAATCTCTTTTCAACTATACCAAATTTCTACTGTGAAAGCTAGAAAACCTCTGTAGAATTAAAAGAGCTAAAATTTTACTTTGAACTTTTTTCTAAGTAGATAGAGTTTCATTCACAACCAGATAAAGATATCTTTGTATCCTATTTATTGCAATAATAGACCGGATGGATTCTTGGTAAAACCTGAATATTTTTAAATGCTGTATATGTTCTAGTTCTAAATTGCATGTTTTAAGCATATTGCTTTGAAATCCTGAAAAAAAAAATGCATACTGAATTTTGATGTGTTCTAAAACAGTCATGAAAATTAACATCTTCCCTCAGCCCAGGGCCAAACAGATTTTTTTGCAGGGCCAAATTAGAATCTGCCTACAGGCTTCAGATAAAAAAAGGTAACAAGCAGGCAACTTTATAAAGTCAGAAAAGGCAAAGTAATCTTACATGGCTATCTTTTTTGGTAATTTAAGTAGCTGGGGAAGAAAATAATCTTTTAATTTAGCCTAAACCCTCTGGAGTGTGTAGATATTAATAGGTCTTTTTCAGGATGTAAGCAGGCATAATGGTACTTTACCACCTATAGGCAACAAATTGATTTAATGTAGAAATATAAGTTATGAGGAGTAGAACTTGCAAGACATATTAACTAGGTACTCTTTTTAGATTCCTTTAGGGTTCACATTTGAACAGGCCTAACTTGTTACATAGAATTGAGAAGTCAGAAGCCAGAATTATGGATTACTAATTACAGATTATTATTTCTACCTGTTTTGAGATGCCATTGGTGAAAACTAACAGTGTGGATCATAATAGCCATTAGACTAAGCACACCAGTAGAGAAGCAATGCCTAGAGCATCAGGAAAGGAAGAAGAACATAGAGCAGTCCAGGAAGAGAAGGCCTGGGAATGTAAGCATGTACACTTGGAGACTCCATGGTACATAAATGTGGATATTGGTGTATTGAGTCAGGAACCAGTTCAACATTCAAGAGACAATTATGAGCACCAATTATATACCTGGGAGTGTGGTATCCGTTGAAAGTCAAAAATAAATGAGACAACTCTGCTCTCAAAGAGCTCAAAGTCTGGTGAAACGTCCATAAGAGAATGAAGGAAATATGGCCTAAAAAAGATGATAATAAAAATATATCAGGAAACATGTCTTGAGTACTTAAGATAGTCCGATCTCTGTTTCAAGACTATTAGCATTCATTTTCATTTATACAACAACTCAGTAAGTTAGGGATAATTATTATTTCCATATTACAATTAAGAGAACTGAGACCAGGAAGGGATAAGTAGCTTATCCAAGGTCACAAAACTAATAAGTGGTGCTTCAACCAAGAGAAAAGAAATAAAACAGGGGCAGCAAGAGAAGACATGGATAGATGGATGGATGGATGGATGGATGGATGGATGGAGATATCTACATCTATATATATCTCAACATATGTGTGTGTGTGTGTGTGTATATATATATGTATATATATATGTATATATATCAACATATATATATACACACATGTGTATATGTCATATATATATATATATATACACACACATATGTATATGTCATTACAGACATCTTCATCATCCTCACATACACATTGTAAATATGCTTTATGTGTTTCTGCTTTACCAGTTTCTTGTATGCTATTGCCACACTTGGACCATACTTAATGCATTTCCTCATTCCTTGTGTCTGTCTATCAAGACCAGCTCAAATTCTACTTTATTTATGAGTCCTTCTCTGAAGATTCTTAATGGAAATGATCTCTCCCCACTCTAAAATGTCATTAGCTTTATTCTTGTTCATTTACTCACTAATACTATTTTACAGAGTGCACTATAGCTAGTTGCTTTTCTTGAATGTGGCAATTTGAAAAGTGTTTCCCCTCAGTGCCACACACACAAGGCACACAATAAGTGTTTCTTGATGCATCAATGCATGGATTGATTGGAACAAGAAAACCCCTGTCATTCATGCACCATTGCTCCCTATACCAATGTATGATGTGCTATTGTTTTTTGTGGTTCCATTAATATTACAGTTTTAATCAGAGATGTCCAAATGGAGTCTACTCTACTATCTCCTTTCTGGTAGAACTGATTTCTAGCATTGTGTTATGCTGGGTTCTTTGCTGGGTCACTTCTTGGTTCACTCTGATAAGCTTGTTTCACAGTTTTATATCTTTTCTAGTCTGGTGAACAGTATCTCACAAGAAAAATCTGGAAAGGAATCAGTCAGCCAGCCAGCCAGCCAGCCAGGATGCTTTTTCCTTACAACATTTTATGGCCCTTTACAAACCTGCTAAAATGGGAATCATTCTTTTGCAGTTCTCTTATCGGATTACAGTTGTAACGTCTGGAGTGTTGGTCCTATCCAAATTCAGAGACCCTTAGAATAGATGAGACCTCTCTCTCCTCTGGTGTCCTTAGTAAGTCTGGCCTGCATGATGGTCATTTTAACTGGCAGAATAAGAGAAGGACTGAAACCTCATTGCAGTCTTTTCAGCTTCCTTCGAATTCTTTCCCAGAGCGGTTACCCCTCGTAGGCTAAGCTCTAAGGGGTTGGTAAAATACCCCAATTGTTCTCCATTACACTCTTTTTATTTACTGTGCTGACAGAGTCAAATGACTCCACAAAGACATCATGTTGGCTGCAATTACTGCCCCCTCATCCACCCTCCCTTCTTCTCCGTCTCCAATCTTTGTGTTTTCTAAGCTGTTTCAAATCTTCGAGGAGTGAGTCCTAGGGGAAACCAGAGTTTAGAATTCTTAATCTAGTGAATTAGGGTTACAAAAAATAATATGAAATTGTAATTATGTTATTTTTGGGTAGAAACAGGCTAAACATAAAATTCTTTGACTAGGAGTACCCAGGTTATGGATTTAATGGACTATAATAGAATTACATGATCCATTCAGTCAGAGCCAATATTCTAGGTGTGCCAATTGTGGAGGAGTTTTATGATGAGAGGGCTCATGATCTAGTTTATCAAGAAATATGTAGAACAAATCTTTGATTCATGGGATCATATATCAAGTTCATCTATAAGAAGTCTGAGAAGTTGTTAACCTCTTTTATTAATACGGCTGATGAACATATTCTCTGGATTAAATGCTGAAGGAGGGGTGGGGGTTTATGTGTTGCTGGTTCTACAAAATACAAGAATCTCTGTGGACTATCCTAACTCAGTGAGTAGATTATGCTTGCTAGTTATTGAGGGAAAAAATTCTTTTATATCCTCTTCAAAATCTCTCTTCAAAAGTCTCTATTTGACCTAACTGATAGTTCTATATATGACAGTGCTCAGACAAACAAAACAAACAAAACAAACAAACAAACAAAACACAACAAAAAAACCCAAAAAACTAGATTAATGCTTAGAGTTGGAAGAAAAGGAACACACATTTTCTCTTTTCCCCTCCATCACTCTTCCTGTCTTCTTTGTCAAAACCATATTATACACTGAAGAGTTTCATAGAGAAAAAAAACATTTAAACAAGTGAACATGTAGCAGCAACACAGATTAAATTTATCCACTATATGCCATGTACTGTGTAAGGAACCAGAGAAAGAAAGAAAAATGAGGTGCTCTTTCAGCCCAAAGTCTAATAGAATGGATAGAGAGCAAAAGAGAATGTACATGAACAGATATAATATGAATAGTAAGGAAATGAAAAAATCAGAAATCATAGTGGAAAAGTAATCATGTGGAAAGAAAGGAAGTTTTCATAGAATACTCTAAAAATATACCAGAAAAATGATTTTTTTTAAAAAGAATAATTCTTAATGAAGAAAATTATATTTTTTGTCCTATAAAAAAGGAAGCATGCCATCCTAATCCATTATAGTAGGACATGTGTTGTTTGTTAACTTTTGTTTTTGTTTTTATAAGATAATGAATTGTACTCATCTCCCTTGTGATTTGGAGCATAAGGTTTCATATATGTGGGATGTAACAGAATAGAAATATTAACTGTTCTAAACAGAGATCATCCTAACAATGTTAGTTGTATTAGCTCAAAATAATAAGTCCCAACTCTAGAAATAGTGAAAAAAATCAAACAAAGAAGCTAAGCAAAATTCCATTAAGTTATGCTATTTTTGACCTTTAATGTTAACTTGGAGACCTAGCATCAACAGTATCTTTTTTCTATCAACTGTCCCATTGGGAGTCTTTATCAAGGTAAATGTCTAGAGACAGGTAGTCAGAGGTAGAAATAAGACCAAGTATTACATTTTCAAAATTTGGAAAAGAAAGATATTTTTTTCTAAAGTAGTCAAAGCAAAGGTCTTTCATTAGAAACTCAGCAGAAAAATAGTTTTTAATAAATCCCTTACGAATACATTGGCATATTTATACTTGGGTGGTAAATGTTATCAATTACCTTACTAATCACTACTCAAACTAATTTCTTGGAACTCACAAGTTTTTCTCAAATTATTTAACAAAACACAGAGATAGTATTCACAGTACGGTATTGATTATGTCACACCCATTCATTCTTGTATTCATTCACACATTTAGTGTGTTACTATACTTGGGGATACAGAGAGGAACTTGGCATAATTCCAGATCTCAAGAAACCACTTTTTTTTTTTTGCAGGAGATGACATCATCACAGTTTTAGAATTGCTTATCCCCTTTCATTGTATGTGTACAAAATATGGAGTGATGGATAACAGTTTGGAGGTTAGAAGCCCTAGCTCTGTGTTCTTCTACCAGTTAATAGCTGTGTTCTAAGCAGAGCAGCTTAGAACACAGTAAAATGAGAGAGAAATTCCTTCATGGAGTTAAGAGGATTATATGAAACAGTGCATGTGAATCATTTAGTACAGAACCTGGCACCTTCAAATTAATTAAAAAAAAAAAAAAAAAGCCATTACTATCATCATAGCACTGGAATCTGGTCAAGAACTTTTTTTTTTTGCTCTGAAAAATACTAAGGAACTTATTTACAGATACATAGATCATAGGTAGAAATATTGGGATTCCCACCCAGGTTTCATTGCCAAGTAATTTACATGCTCAGGATTTTTTTCTTTCTACTACATTAGATATCTTCTGAAATAGCTTCATTTCCATGACTTCCTTGAAAGGATAATGCTTGTAATTAATATGGAAAAATCATCCATGCAGTTCTTTCTAAATCTCCTTTTCTCTGGCCTATTTTGCTAAATCTTCTGTAAGAATTATTCTTTTTACCCTTTTACAGAAAGACTTATAATATTGAGGCATGATACTTGTTACTAAATGATTAATAATAATTATAGAAGGTTCACTTTTTCTCAACCAAATATCATCACATTATGGAGCCAGCAACTTTAGACACTTAATTAACTCTTATTTTGTAGCTTCTAAACACAGTTTTTAAAGAAATCTTTTAAAAAGATGTCAAGTATGTACTAAAGCTTTGTCAGTTCTGTTTTCAGGCTAGAATATATATTTTTTTAACTGCTAAGTTATACACCCCATTGGAATCCATTACCGTGGCAGGTTTTTCTAGGCAAATAGCACACCAGAGGAAAGTTTGGCTTTGAGTTTTCTTTCTGATTTAGTTTATTCTTTGGTTGCTAATTTGCATTTTTCTCTGAAACAGATTAGAATTAAAATACATATGCAAAAGCATAAAGCAAAGAAAGACAACCTCTGGCCCCCAACTAACAGTATAAATTTGGGAAAATTACTTCACTGATTTCTATCTCAGTTTAAGCATTTGTAAAAGTGGGTAATAATTTTTATTATAAAGTTCTGTTTTGAGGATAGAATGTGGTCATGTGCTGGATTTGGCCTATTGTTAATTATTCAGGAATTCTGAGAACTGGCTATTAAAATCTTGGTAGTTTAAAACTGGCCATGGGGGGAGTATTTACACCATAGAAATTGGCAAATGCTATAAATTAGAGCTTTCCTTTTCTTTCCTGGAGAGTGGGTTTACCACACATCACTGGACAATCTTTAGAAACCACTTAGTAAAATTCCAGGCCCACATTAAGATTTTAATATTCTTAATTCTTAGGAGTATGATTATGATATTATTTCAAAATCTGCCTAGGGGTATTTTTCTGTTACCTCTCCAAAGACTTGTATCAATTTGTACCTTTCTGCTAACAATAAAGATGTCAAGATGTTTGTGTTAAGAAACCTACCTTTTAGCATCTGCATGAAAGAATTAAAGAGGAATATGCAGAGCCTCACGAGAGAAAACTTATCCTTAGTTGATAGCCGATGTACCTTAATGAGATGGAGAAGTAGAAATACTGCTGATTGCAGGTCATTGTAAGCTTCTTGTTGTATTTCTTTTCTTCAGTAGCAGTACAAAAAGCATTTCATAAATTAATCTAGCTAACGTTAAAAAGTAAACATAGTCTAGCATAACATGCCACCTCATCTTTCTGTTTGTTGATTTGTTGGCTACTATTACTTTTGTTTTTTCTATACATTAAATTTTGCTTACCTGGATGTGAAGTGTTTGAAAATCGCATACAAATTCAAAATGTGTTTTTAATGTTAAGATCCATGGCTTGGCTCTGAAAAGAGCATCCATATATCAAATACCTTTATGGCTTTGTCTTCTACTTGATCTGGACAAGGAAAAGCAGGATTCCAGGCAGAGAGGGCAGTTTCCCAAACCTCACTTGTGTAAGTGATTAGAGGTGGCTGTTTGAATTCACATTTCAGAGCATGAGCTCAGAAATGGGCCACATTTTTTAGTATGACTGCTTTTACTAGGAGGGGTGTGGGCATCTGCTATAGCTAGATAGCAGATGTTGGGGTAAAAAAATCCCCATTTAGATATAAAATGTATGAGAAAGGATCTAGAGAATAAATAAGGAATGTCAAAAGATGTTGAAGGAATACATTGACATATTTATAGGGACTACTGACTGACAGTAAAAAAATTTGACCATAGCAATTTTGTTTTTGACGTGTTCAGGGAAGTTATTGCTCAGATTCAGTCAATTCCTTTTATTTTTCTAACATCTTATTGGTATATATAGTTTTATCTTATTATATATTATCAATGCAAAAATTAAATAAGTGTATAACATATGTAGTCTCACAGTAGTTTTTATTTTTTCCTGATAATAAATGTTTTATAACTCAATGAAAATTTTAAGAAATAGAGAAGTGAATGAAGGGTAGATAATTTTATCCCTTAGATAAAACTAGTGTTAAAATTTACATAATAAGCTCTTAGACTTTTTAAAAACAATATTTGAACACATATATATACATATGAACATAAGCATGCATACATATAATTGTTCATTTGCTGTTTATTTATTTTAAATATAGGGCCATTTCATTCTGAAAACTTGCTTTTTCATTTAGTATAGCTTGATTATTGTTCCATGTCCACACCTGTAGACCTATTTCATTATTTTTAATAGCTATTTAGTATTCTGCTGATTGTATATATTATGACTTATGTAATAACATATATATTGATAGACATGTAGGAGTTTCTAATTTTTTAACATTAAAAACAATGGCCATTCACATGTATATTTCTTCTATCTCTATATTTATATATACTTATACATTTATGAGTATTTCTATAGAATCAATACCCAGAAGTGGATTCTTAATTACTACTTATTTTAATTAAAAAATTTTTTTCAATTACAGTTTACATACAATATCATATTAGTTTTAAGTGTACAACATAGTGATTAGACATTTATATAACTTACAAAGTGATCACCCCTTAAATCTAGTACCCACCTGACAACATACATAGTTATTTGTTATTACTACTTTTAATTCTCAAAATAACCTTGTAAGTTAAGGTTACTATTATTATATTCATTTTATTGAAAATGACTAAAGAATAAAAAATTTAAATAGCCTATCCAAAGTCATGTAGCTAGTAACTAGAAGAGCTAAGTTGTATGCCTACCTCTTGTGTGAGCACAGTATACAATCTGACTGCAGAATACTATACTAAGCTGTCTCTGATTACTTCTGCCTCTTAGTGTTTCAATTATTTTCATAATTTAATATTTCTGAGATCTAAATCCATCTCTCCGTTGATGACATTTAACAATCATTGTTACCCAGCTAGCAGTACAGCATAGATGTCATTGCTGACATATGTGCGTCTAGGTTGTTATTTACTGGTTCTATGACTAGACACCTATAAGCCCTCAGTAAACCACTTAAGGACCTTGAAGGCAGGACTATGAGTTGTCTGAAAATCTTGTGACACCTTCATTTAAGTAAAAAATGTAACACTAACAAAACTTGCCAAATGGATGTCAAAATCCTGGAAGGAAAACTTAGAGATGATATTAGAGAATTTTATAAAGAAATAGTGCAACACCAACTCTTTCAATGAAATAGTGGATAATATTTGGCAGAAAAACACAGACATTGTTAACTCTGAGTCAAAAAGTATTTAAGAAGAATGGACCCCAAATGTGAAGATTCCAACCAATTTATTTAATTTATACATTCTATGTTACGTGTGCATAGGAGTAATATATGATAGAGTCAAAGTCTAAATGTAAAAGAGCTCTTTGAGTAACTAAAAATGAAAATTGCAAATGACGAAAAAATGTTGTGTACAGTATAATTCACAGTAGTTTTTTTCTTTCTCTTGGATATACATAATACAATGGTACCCCTTACGATTAATGGCTTTTTAGTTCCATTGTAATATATTAGTACCTACCTTATAAGGTGGTTATAAGAATGGCTGTAAGTGCTTAGAACAGTGCCTAGTATATGATGAGCACTTGATAAATAATAGTTATTAAAAATATTTAATAAAAATTGCAAATTTTCCTCCCAAAAGGGTGAATCAATTTACAATACCAATTTAACAATTTTATTACAGTAATTTATAAACCTAAAACATAATTTAGTGTAATTCTTTATTTAAAAAAAGGCTGTTATCTCAAACCTATCATATGTGACCATGTATCTTCTGTACAGATAAAAGGAATAGTTAAGTTTGCTGAAAATCTTAAAAAAACACACAAAAAAACAGAACAACTTTTGTGCAGTCCATAATTACTTAATTCTACCTACTATTTTCTCAAATAGGTTTTAATTTCTGGGTTATATGTGGGAGTTAAAATTGCACTTTCACCAATGACACTTTGACCTCTAGATAATAATAATAAATATTATTCAGCAAATAAATTATATTTAAAAATTTTTTTAAATCAGTGGAAATTTCTTGTATGCTTGGATTTAAAAAAAACAGTGAGAACATTACAAAACTGAGTTCAGGAATTTTTGATATATATGAAATCAATCTACTTTAAAAACAATTTTTAAAAATTTGTGCCTGTTGTTATAGTCAAGAAAACCAGAATTCTGTTTGTAAGGAAAATATGGAAAAAAATATATAAAATACAGTATATACTTCTCTAGATATTTACCATTTACTGCAGATATACTCATGAAAGAGAAAGTTTATTTTACATTATGTATTCAACCACTTGCTGATATATCTTTCCAGTTAGTCATCTCTTAAACCTCTGCTCCCAGAGTTTGTAAATCTAAGGGATGACTAAGTCAAGGCTGGGTTGTAAAATTATTGCAATGAAGGTTTTAGTTGTTTCTGGGGCTATCTTAAGAAGAAGTTTAATTTGTCTTCACGAGGGCAGCCAATGGTTGAGTCCTTTTTAGATGCACATATTAAGTCCAAGAAATTGCCATACCTATACAGAAAACAGCATGGCCCAGCTTACCTGAGTAGGGATGTTGAGGCTAGATAGATTATGCTTAAAATGTAGCAGGCCCCATGCCAGCATATCTAATACAGTAGTTGTTAAGATACGCAAACAATTATAATTGAAAGTGGAGTCAAGCATTTAGAGGCAGAAACACTAATTAGAACTAATTGACAAGTGTTATAACACTCACCAGGGTAGCTCTTTACATAGGAAAATGATAGTTATGTAAATACAGTGATTAATTGTATTCACTTAGCCATTATTTTTCTTCTTGGCATCAAGCATGACCAGAATTTAGCCACTGATTATAACTTTAAATTTATGGTAGATTTCTAAGTGAAAATTTCTGTTTCTCAAACCAGTTTTGCTTCTGTCATTTATATAAGTGTGGTTGTATGTATGTTGTGTGTATGTGTATGTGTATGTGTGTGTGTGCTTTATCAAATTTCTATGTGTGTAGATATAGATACAATTTGTAACTATCTTCAACTTCTGCTGTAGAAGCTACTCTCAATCCACTGACATTAAAAAATTGTTCTATGTTGATAGGCATAAACACAATTATTTCATATACTTTTCGTGATCTAAATATTCTGGTAATAATAATTTGAAAACAAGTCTTCAGGTCTGTGAATCTAGGATTCTCACCAATATTATAATTCTCTTAAGAAAGAGGAGTTATGCTAAATATATTGTTTATCTATAAGTACATTTTGCCATATTAAAAATATCATTTGAAAACTCTTAAATGGAGGTTTCACTGAAAGTGAAACCAAAGAAAACGTATTTGACTATTTCTTCTAACATAAGATATGGTAAGGAAAATTTTGCTAGCTCAAACTAGACACTCCAGATGAGAACTGCAGTGGAAAGACAATACAGTTCAGAAAAGTTTGAAGATCTGGGTTCAAGGTGTGATTCTATCACCAATTATCTGTATAATCAAGAAAAGCCACTTGAGCACATTTGATCCTAGTTTTCTCATCTTTAAAATGAGAGGAATGAAACAGATGTTTTCCAAGGTCTCTTCTTCCTTTGAAAAATTAGTCCATTTTAAGTTTTTTATTTTGAAATATTTCCAAGGTAAATTCACTAGAGTGAAGTTTAGCCCATTTTCACAAAGAGTGGTATAGAGCCCCTGGGATGTTAATGGTAGCTTAGACCTAAGATTGAGTCCCATCTGGTTTATGACCCTGAATGAGCTTTACTCATTTCTTTGGGGGGTGGAAGTGGGAATTGGATAGAGGTAAGAGAATCCGATATCCTTGAATTTAGTTACTTTGTCCACTTGTCCTGTTTCAATGACGTAGGTATTATAAACCATTTTTCTGGTTTTCAGTTTTATGTCAGGGAAAAGAATAAATTTGAGGGAGTTGATAATTCACCTCTACATAAAATCATACCTCTAAATAACTCTTTTTTCGAAAATGTGTTTGTCTGATTTTTGCAACCAAAGTCATCACAACCTCTTTTATAAGTCAATCTCAGAGTAATTGAGTGTAAAGAAGAATTTTATTATTATATCAGTTTTTGAGGGCTGCCATAACAAATGATTACAAACTGCGTAGCTTGAAAAACAGAAAATTATTCTCTCACGGTTTTGGAGGCTAAAAGTCTGCAATCATGCAATTGACAAGGCTATGCACCCTCAGA
Source organism: Pteropus medius (assembly GCF_902729225.1). Lineage (NCBI taxonomy): Eukaryota > Metazoa > Chordata > Mammalia > Chiroptera > Pteropodidae > Pteropus > Pteropus medius. The sequence goes on along the minus strand of NW_024346062.1, from coordinate 11,640,587 downwards.
AGTCTCTACGCAAGAATCTTTTCCATGCCTCTCTCCTAAGTTATAGTAGTAGATGATTTATGGTATTTCTTGATTTATGGAAGCATCACTCTGTCTCTGTTGTCACATGGTGTCATCCTTGTGTGTCTGTGTCTCTGCCTAAATCTCTCTCTCCTTATATGGATACCAGTCATTGAATTTAGGACCCAATTTAATGAAGTATGATGTCATCTTAACTAATTATTTCTGTAAATACCTTATTTTTAAATAAGTTCACATTCTGTGTTTGGGAGTAGACATAAATTTTGGAGAGGTCATTATTCAAGTCATTATTTCTCCTAAAGAAAAATAACAACTTGACAAGTATCTGCTGACAAACAAAAATATTTTAATTTAAAAATCAAAAATTCACAAAAATCTGTCATGCCCAAGAACTTTTAGAATAAATATTGGATATTATTTTCAACTATGGCTTATATTAGTCAAAACTGCAAAAATTTTAACTAATAATTTTCATAATAAACTTTAAATGTATGAAATCTGTGGGATGACATGAAAATTGAGAACACGCCAGGTATATTCAGCTAAACAATTTTGAGGAGACAAAACTGGTTAATGTATAATAGAAAAACAAAAAAAGAACAAAAACAATGTCTCTTTCTTTCAATCCTAAATTCTTTCCTTTATGGCTTTTTCTCTTCTTTTAAAATTATTTTCTTCTTAATATCTCCATCCGATGTAATCTTATATATCTACTATTCTGTTTTCTTCATTTTTAACCTTTTTTTCTTTTCTCATTGATTTTTAAAATTCTGTTTTTAACTTTGATATGTAAGTAAGAACTGGTTATTTGTTAAACTTGACTATTACCAGTGGAATTTGATCTAATTTAGCTGAAATCATTTTTTTTTAAAGGAAAGTACCATGACTTAAATATTGACAAGTTAAAAAAAATACTTTTATTATCATATTTTTTCCTGAATCTTTCCCTTCTCTTATGATTTTATAATGATATTTTAATTAAAATGTCGATAATAAAGATACAAAAATTATTTAAATTTATGCCTGTAAATAGTGCATAAAATTCAAAATATTAACACATACACTTCATTGGAGAGAAAGACAGGGCTCAATGGTGAAAGGGCAGGGTGTGTTCAATGAAATAATTGAGCAGTGAAATGGTATATATATATATTTTTAAAGGGTTTATCTTTTTAAAGAATGAGGGGAAGTGAGCAGCATAATGCAAGAATCTACATAATTAGGGCTGAGAGTCTTTAAAGCAGACAACACTAGTAGTTATTCAATAGAAAAGAATATATTTAAAAGAAGTTTAGAGAGTAGAATTGATAATACACATTAAACAATGGAAGAGAAGGATTTGAGGATGACATGTAGGTTTATGTATTGGTCAATTTGGTAGATGGTGGTGGCTTTAACATTCTAGGGGATATACAAGGACGAATAAGATTTTGGGAAAAAAATGGTTGACTTCATGTTTGTACCTTGAGATGTTTATGGAGCATCAAAGAATAGTCATCCAAACAGTGGGTTTGAAGCTCAAAAAATCCCCTTAGATTAAGAGAACTTAAAATTTGATTTAATTTCTCTAACTTTTTTCAAAAAAGAATTTTCAGTGGTTTATGAATAACAAAAAATTAATAAATTGAAAATAAGTAATAAAAATGTATTTAAAAAGAAAATAGAAGTAGGAAAATTAGAGATAGCCTGAAATGAGATTGGTTAACAAAATGTACTGCTGTAAGGCCTTATACTGTTGCTTGAAGTGAAGTAAAAATATTTCTTTAAGCTTTCTAACACAATCATGAGGTGGAAACACTGTCAATGTTAAGAATTCACAGAGTTTTATATTTTGTTAATTGTCATATCCCCTGAACTTAAAAAAATGTCTGACACCTAGTAGTTACTCAGTAAGTATTTTTTGAGTAAATGGATGAAATAATAGATTTTAAAATAATTTTTTTGACAATAATTATTTGCCCTTGACAAAATCACTATAGTGTTTTAGATTATATTCTTTTTTTCCAAGGACATTTATATTTGGCTGATTCAATTATCCACAAAATAATATCATTTTCACTTTGGGGAGGAGAAGGAAATCTAGGTTTCCTTGAAATAGTTCTTACACTTAATATTGGCCTGTTCCTAGATGCTTCAGAAAAGGTTTGCTCATGAAGTTCTACTTTATAAATGACCATGGTCGTAACTGTTGAAGGAGGATGTTTATTCTTATCAGATTCACAATTAATGGAGATAAGAAAGAGGATAATTGTATATTTGTTTCCTCTAGTTTTAAAGCGATGCAGGAGTTTAATTTTCCTCATCTATGCAAAAGTAGCTTCTATTGCATCATTTTCCTATTTCCTGTCAGCATACAACCAACCTGTGTGTCCTTCAGGCTCCTTGAAAAAGAGGGAGCCAGATGTAGCCGACATTGACTAGGGGCTGATAGACCCAGAGCCCACTTAGAACAGTGAAATAAATTATGATCACAAATGTAACTTTGTAGTATTCTGACTTGTTTAAGAACCATGAAAAGCCAATCACATAATTTGTATAAAATGCCAAAAAACATTCTAAGGAAATGAGTAAAAAGGCAACTGAGCTTTCTCCTGTCAAAAACACAAGAGATCTTTATGCGATTTTCTGAATGCTTATGAGTCCTAGAACATTCTTTTGGCATCTCTTTTTGTATTCGTCCCCCCCCCCCCTCGCCCTAAGAGACAATATTTCTCTGCAATTTCAAATTTTTGTGAATCGATTTCCTCCAAAGGCAAGAGGCTACATACACTTCGTTGGAATAGAGGCTTTAGTGACACCACAGATGGAGTTTCCTTTTTGCTCTACCCTAGCCAAGCTTTCTGTCTATAGCCCTAAAAATCTGCTCTGATTCTTTCTTTCTACCTGCTACTATTCCACTTCATGCCTTACCCTCTTGACTTGTTGGATGTTTGAAAGAACAGGTAGTGGAAAGAAGACAACATTGATCACCGAATGCTTTCTAAGAACTCTCACCGTACCGGGTCCATGGTAGCTCTTATGTGACAATCTCATGTAATCATCTATTTGAAAGTGCAAATAACCATCCTTCATTCTTTGGGGCAGTCCTATTGTTTCCTGAACGTTAGATTGATCTGTGTCACTCTTTAGGTTTCACTGTCGCTTTCTGGAAGACACAGCTCAGCTTTTCAAAAGACTTCCCAGATGCCTGCTCTCTGTGCAAGCTGATGGATCAAGAGTCTGAGTTATCACAAGTGTCAGTGATTCTCTTCCACTTGGAAGGTATGGTGAAAAAGATAAAGCCATGGTGTCAAACCTTATGCACTTTTATATATCTAAAAATTTTAGTGAAAAGTATAATGTGGATAATATTTTAAAACATTTTCAGATGGATTGCTGTATCTTATCACTCTTATTTTCTCTGAGACTTCCCACTCAATGATGCTTTGAGTTTTGGGGCTTCAAGGGGAATAGTACACGATCCCTAGAACAAGAAATCTTTATTCAAAATTTACTGTCCACTTAGATTTTCATTTGAGAACACATCAAGAAAACCAGTCTTTTGAGGAGAGATATAATTTTTAAAATTTCTTTAGTAAATCAAATCAAGCCTTCAGAATCCAGACCATAAAGTAATTTCTATAATATAGAAATAATATTCTTTCTGCCTAGGACTCTCCACCATCAGGCTGACAACCCTGGTGTAAAAGGAATATGTGATAAAACTGAAATCTGCCCCTTATGGTATCTAGGACTTATGGGCAAGAGAAAGTAGAGACACAGAGAAAAAAAATTCTGATGAATTGGGGTATCATTCTTAAGCACTCTCCATCCTTAGCATAATCATTGCTGGGTCCCAAGGGAGAGAGTAGTATTTATGAGGAGAGTTAGGACACTGTAACCAGTGGTATACTTTTACTGCTATACTAGTGGTGTGCTTTTGCAGACATGCTGCTCTTTTTCTGGAGATGCCTCAAACCAAGCCACTTCCAGTATGGCACTAAGGGGAAAAGAAAGGGCAAGGTTTATTAGGTTGGCAGAGTGTTGCTCCCTCTTCATGGCATGTACATAGCAGGCAGGAACCCATATTTGTCCCACCGAGAGGAAATGGCTGCTGATATGGCTACGGGCTATCAGATCTTAGTTTAGAGTAAAGAGGTCAACTTATACAGGGAATTTTAGCACCATAGTGCCAGTACATCACAATGAGAGAGCTGGATGGCTACAGTAGCTTCTTAGGTGTCACCAGTCCAGGGAGCAGCTAGTCCAGCCACTCTTCAGCCAGAGACTTGCAAGGATCCTGAAAGAACCATGCATATTGAAAAATCCTTCTTATTTCCTACCCAGCACAAGGCTACATGCCAACACTGCCCTGTATATCAAGATGCCTTCTCAGAGAGGAGCAAAGGCTGGGAGTAGAACTTTATAAGACTGAACATTTTCTTGAGTGGTCCAGTCAGAAACACAGTTGCCTACAAAGTTTGTTTTAATTATTAAGTTGGACTAAGGTTAACCAATTAGACTAAGTTATAGTCACTTCTAAACCTCTCTCCAAAACCCAGAAGGATGAAGACTTTTTAAGGAGATTTGGTCAATTATAGAAAAACAAAGGCATTTTTTTCCCACATAGAAATGTGTTTTTGAGAACCTGTTCTAGATTATATTTGATCTTTGTCCAGATAATTAGGAAATGGGACAAATCAAGGAGACCGTTTTTAGTAATATGATGCCTGCCTAGTTTTGCATACTAATGAAAGTCTTTGGGATCATGGGTCAATTAGTGTGGTTGATACTACGGTTATCCCCTTTATCCATGATGGGGATGTTCCAAGACCCATCGTGGATGCCTGAAACCACAGATTGTATCAAACCCTATTTCTACTATGTTTTTTTTCTATAAATACATACCCATGATGAAGTTTAATTTATAAATTAGGCAATTTCATGGATAGAAGATTTGTTCTTACCACAGATCTTAGTAAGCTCAGCATGATTTTTTTCTTTCCTTACTAAGTGGAGAACTTTCACCTTTTCACTTAAAGAAAACATTTATAGCTTCTCTTTGGCATATTTGAACTGGCAGTATCACTACTCTTGTGTTTTGGGGCCATTATTAAGTAAAATAATGGTTACTTGAACACAAGCACTATGACACTGCAACAGTGACCTGATAACCACGGTGGCTACTAAGTGACTAACAGGAGGGAATACACTCATGGATACACTGGACAAAGCGATGATTCATGACATCCCAGGTGGGATGGAACAGACAATGTGAGATTTCATCATGCTACTTAGTATTACATGCAATTTAAACCTTACGAATTATTTATTTCTGGAATTTTCCATATAATATTTTCAGAGCATGGTTGACTGCAGGTAAAGGAGAACTACTGTATTCAAAAATTCTGGCCCATTCATAGTTTCAGGAGGTCTACAGTGAGAGTAGGCATGACTTCTCCTTTCAAAATAATTATTTGGGAGAGAAGCAAGAAAGACCTGTTTTGTGAGTACAAATGAGCTAAAACAATTATACTTATTCTGCTTTAAGAAAGTACTCAGGCTCAGGGTGCCCGGCTCTCATCAGAGACACAGAAAGCTCTGTCTTTATTTTGATGGACGAAATGAGAGATTCGTTTGAACAGCTGATTTTTATCCCAGTCATTCCACAAACTGTCAGGATTTGTTTGAGATTTCTTCCTAGTAGGCTGTTTATCACTCTGACTTTCTTTGTTCTTCCTGGCTTTGATCTCAGTGGACCAGATTCTTGTCCTAAGTAACTCTAGGGGAATTCCAAGACAAGAGCAACACTCTCTGATTTGATGTTTGCAAGCATTGGTTTTTGCTTTCTCCAGTGTTTGTCTTTGCTTTTCTGTGTGTTTCTTTCATTTTCTTTTTTCACTTTAGTTCATTTTTAGAGTGCAGCTTATCAGAGAAACAAGAAGAAGATGGGTCTTCTACAGAGTTTTTCTTTTGGATTGATTTTTCAAAGAGCTGCAGAATAGCAATAAATGCCTTGCCCTGGTTCTGCCACATGGGAGTCAGTCCAAAGACAAGTGTTTATTTCCTTGGTGAAAAATAATATCCAAGCCTGTTTGTGAGCAGAGGTTACAAGTATAGAATTGTATTAGCTGATTATTGTGAGGCCTAACCCTTTCTAGACATTTATGATTGATTGTTGTAAAAATGTTTTAAAATCACAATTTTTGGCTCACTTGCTATTGTTTTTAGATTTCTCATAGATTTTTGGTTGTTTCTGACATTGTATATGTATACTTTCAGCACCTATGCATAAATATTATCATGACTGTCATTGTCTCTTCCAGATTCTCCCCTCTTGAGAGATGCTTCTTTTGTCAATGTTTGATTGAGGCAATGCTACTTTGATAACACCATCTCTTGGCTACGATGGAGTTAAACTCTCTTTAATCTGGTAGTAAAATAGCCCGTTCTTAGAACCAAAGCTGTTGTCATTACCTGCAAAACACATCTGTCATGATAAAAAGACTAAAGATGATGATGATGTGTCTCTAATACATATCCACAATAAGCTATGTTTGTTAACTTCTGTCCTGTATAAACAGCATTCATATATAAAACTAGTTACCTCATAAAAATCTCTAAAACATGTGAGTTTACTTATTATTGTATGTGTAAATCTTCATTCTTTATATATCATTCCATCTTATGAACCTCATGAAAGTGAAGATATAGGACACCCTTCAAGTAGCTCAAATCCTTAGAGTATCACTAGTTGGAGGCATTTTCCATAAAGAAGAGCATGAAAGGCAACACTGGGACTAAGTCTTCTCTGGCAGTGACTTCTTCTTTTATTTATTTATTTGTTTATTATTTATTTATTTTTTATGGTGACATTGGTTAACGAAATCCAATAAGTTTCAGCTGTACACTTTAATAATAAGGCATATATATATATATATTTACACTGTGTGTTCACCTCCCGTAGTTAGATTTCTTTCTGTCATCACATATTTGAACCCCTTTACCCTGTCTACTTCCCCTGCCAACCCCCTACCCTCTGGTAATCACTAGTCTATAGTACATGTCCATGAGTCTCTGTTTGTTTGTTTTATCCATTTGTTGCTTTTAGGTTTCTATCCCACATATAAATGATATCATGTGATTTTCAACTTTTTCTGTCTGGCGTATTTTACTTAGCATGATTATCTCGAGGTCCATCCATGTTGTTGCAAATGGCAGTATTTCATCTCTTCTTATGGCTGAGTAATATTCCATTGTATATATGTACCACAGCTTCTTTAGCCAATGATCTATCGTAGGACACTTCGGTTGCTTTCATGTCCTGGCCACTATGAATAATGCTGCTATGAACATTGGTGTGCAAATATCTTTTCAGATATGGGTTAAGTCTTTGGGGTAAATACCCAGTAGAAGGATTGCTGGATCATATGGTAGACCAATTCTTAGTTTTTTGAGGAACCTCCGTACTGTTTTCCATAGCGGCTTTACCAATTTGCAGTCTCACCAGCAGTATATGAGGGTTTCTTTTTCTCTGCAACCTCTCCAACATTTGTTATTACTTGTCCTGTTGATTATAGCTATTCTAACAGGTGTGAGATGGTATCTCATTGTGGTTTTGAGTTGCATTTCCCTAATAGCTAGCGATGTTGAACACCTTTTCAAATATTTGTTGGCCACTTATATGTCCTCTAGGGAAAAGTATCTGTTCAGGTCCTCTGCCCATTTTTTGATTGGATTTTTAATTTTTTTAAAATTTTTATTGAGTTGTATGAGTTCTTTGTATATTATGGATATTAGGCCCTTGTCGGAGACATATTACCCATTCGGATGGTTGTCTTTTTACCTTGTTGACAATTTCTTTTGCTGAGCAGAAGCTTTTTAGTTTGATGTAGCCCCATTCATTTATTTTAGCTTTTACTTCCCTTGCCTTTGAGGTCAAATTCATAAAATCCTCTTTAAGTCCAAGGTCCTTGAGTTTAGTTCCTATGTTTTCTTCTATGCATTTTATTGGTTCTGATCTTCTATTCAGGTCCTTAATCTATTTTGAGTTAATTTTTGGTGTGTGGTGATAGACAACAGTCTAGTTTCATTCTTTTACAGGTGGCTTTCCAGTTTTCTCAGCACCATTTATTGAAGAGGCTTTCCTTTCTTCACGGTATGTTTTGGGCTTTTTTGTCAAAAATCATTTGCCCATATAAATATGGGTTTACTTCTAGATCTGGCAGTGAATTTTTATACTATGAGTGTACTATGTTTTTACTTGTAACATAGACACATTGCTGTTTAGGCCCTTGTCCTTTAAGATAGAGGTTCCCAACCTTTTTGGCCCCAGGGTCGGGTGCTCCTATGAGAATCTAATTCCTGATGATCAGAGGTGGAGCTGAAGTGGTGATGCTAGCGCTGGGGAGCCTTTAGGTAAAACATAGCCTTAGCAGGTTGTAGCTGATGAGAACTAGTGCTGGCCTCTCTGGAGGTGGTTGAGTGTGGAGTCTCAGAATTTGTAGCAGACTTATTTTTTAAATTGCTGATTCATTCCTCTGCTTCATCTAATCTACTCTTGATTCTCTCTAATGTATTCTTCATTTCAGTTATTCTATTCTTCATTTCTGATTTTGTTGTTGTTGTTGTTTATCTCCATTTTTGTTTCTTATCTCTTTTTTGAAGTTCTCATAGAAATCACTGAACATCCTAATAACCAGTGTGTTTTGAACTCCGCCTCTGATACATTGCTTGTCTCCATTTCGTTTAGTTTTTCTCTGGAGATTTATTCTGATCTTTTATTTTGGACATGTTTCTTTGTCTCCCCATTTTGGCTGCCTCCCTGTGTTTGTTTCTATGTATTAGGTTGAGCTGCTTTGTCTCTCAGTCTTGGTAGAGTGGCCTTATATAGTAGATATCCTGTTGGGCTCAGTGGTACAGTCTCCCTGGTCTCCTGAGCCTGGTGTTCCGGGTATGTTCCTTATGTGGGTTGTATGTACCCTCCTGTGGTTGAGCCTTGATTTCTGTTTGCATATCAATGGGAAGGGCTTACCCTCAGGTCGATTGGTCTAAGGACTGGCTGTGACTACAGTGGAGAAGCTGTTGTGTAGGGGCTGACCCTACAGAACACGATTTGCTTTAGCAGGGCTCTGGTGCCTGCCAAGTCTGTCCTTTAGGTATATCATTTTTGGAGGTGGTTGGGTGGTGCTCTGGTATGGTCTGAAGCTGGCCAGTAGCAGTTGTTTCTGGGGCCTCTAGGGAGGGACTCTGTTGCAGGCCAAAGTCAGCCACTGCCTGTGCCCTGCCTGGGACCACTTGTGCTGTGCTTGGAGGTTCCTAGGAGAGGCTAAGCTGTGAGCTGAGGCGAGCCGCTACTAGTGCTGGGCTTGGGACTGCTTCACAAGAGGCACAGGGCATGCTGAGGCCCTGGGGTTTGGCAACCCTGGCTTTAAGACATTACCAATCCTTTTCATGTAGGAGTTTGTCCTCAGCAATTCTTTTAATGCAGTCTCATTAAACTCATCACATTCTTGATGAATTTTGAAATCAGATTTTACTAGTCAGTCAACTAAAATGTTGCTGAATGTGTATAATTTATTATCTTTATGTCTCAGCTTATAAGTTAACACAACTCAATATAACATACTGATGAAAAAAATGTAAAGCTTCACATAAACAAAAAACAAAAGGCAAACAGATGGAAGCTCAGCACATAGGAGAATAGCTATAGGGTAGAGCAAATGTATTTCTTATTTTCACTTAGCAGTCTACATTAAAATTTTTTTGGCAATTATATAAATTTTGGGCCAAAGTTTTGAATGAGAAATGAAACTATTCAAACTAACTGTCATGAGTTAAGAAAATATTATAGAAACTTTATAAGATAAAACTTGTTAAATTTATTTCTTGACATTAGAAAAAACATGCTCATAGTGCCCAAATTCCTCTCAGAGAATTCAACTAAGCCACATACCAGGGTAGTCTAAGAGTTACTTTATTTTGAGAAAGCTGAATCATCTAGGACAAGCCCTAGATAATCTCAGGATTTTTATATTTCTGAATTCACCCAAATATGAACATAAACTACATGCAGAAGTGATAGAATTTGACACTGAACCTCAAAAATTTACTAAGCCCAGAGCTAAACCTAGAATGTGCTTTTTTTTTCTATAACACAAATGAAAATCAATTCAAAATAGAGCCAAACTAGGATTATGAATGAGTCTCCAAATACTCTAGAATTCCAAACCTAAATGAATTTAGAACCATGACCTTTAGAGATACAGCTAAGATAGGATTTAAAAGACTCGCCTAACAGCCTATTCTTGAGCCTTAAGATTTGTTTGGTGCATGTCGCCAACGACCATGCATGTGGAAGAGGATTTAAAAGGGCCCTTTTCGGACATGGTTCCACAGTGTAGTAGTTAGTGCATCTGCTTTACATGCAGAAGGTCCTCGGTTCACACCCCAGTGGAGTCAACAGCCCATGATCTATGGCCATGCTACCCTGAATAAGCCCAATGTCTGATCTTGGAAGCTAAGCAGTGTCGGGCCTGCTTAGTACTTGGATGAGAGACCACCTAGGAAGACCAGGTGCTGTAGGCATAAATAATAATGAATAATAAAAAATAAATAAAAGGGCACTTTTCTGAAACCTAGTGCATTATTTAGAAACTTAGAGGTGTCTATGGCCAATCTGTGCTTCAACCAACCTTCTTCTCCCCGCAAAACATACTTTTTTGGGAGGAATGTATTATTTTATCTTTTACTAAACTATGAGCTTTGCTGAACTATGGAAAGGGTCTATAATGTCAGCTTTGTTTCTCTCTACCCTCTCTTTGCAGAATCTTGATCCTGGGATCTTTATGCACATTAGCTACTTAACACATGCTTTTATATAAAGGACACTAGTAAGTAGAACTTCTGAGATCTGAAATATTTTTGGCAATGTATAATTTTCTCTAACTTTTTTCAAGCATAGCTTAGTAAGTTGAGTGAACTGATTCATAGGTACTCATGTTTTACACTAATTTCACAAACTTTATGGAAAATATCAACTATTCTGTTGTACTATATGTTAAAAATCTATATAGAAATATGATCAGCTTTGTAAATTAAAATTTACTTAACTAAGATTCATTGTTGTTGAGTTATTAATAGGTACCTAATAAGCATCACTCTGGTTTGGATACTGGGGATAAAATTTAATATTCACAGTTCTCAAGATTATTATGCTCTATAACTTTATTAAATAAGTACTAAGTATTAAGCACTTATTTAATAAGTAAGTTTAAGAGGCTTTACCTGCTTTTTCTCATTAAATTATAACAGTTTATTGTTTCCACTTTTACAGTTATGACAACTAAAGCTTAGAGAAGTTAATTGCTTTCCGAAAGCTAAAATCTTGATTAAGATATCTGATTCCCAAATCTGTGCTTGCAAATATAGCCAGGAGGCAAGCATTAAGGGTAACCTAAAAGCTTTCTTAAAATTGGTTTCCACCACTGAGATTTGGGGAGATTTCATTGAAAAATCAGAATATTTGGATTCTCTTGAAAAAAATGCATGATAAGTATTTAAGGCAGTAATTCAAATATTTAACAATTAACATGATCTGTACAAGAGCTAATCATAAAGAGACACTGATCAGTGAGAAAGGACAGCTTCTGCTAGCAATTGGGAGTGCCATTCCGATGTCTAAGTTAAATATCAGCTGATTCAAAGATAGCCATTAAAATAATGAAAATGAATGCATACTTTTCAAAAATATAGGTGGACAAAAGCGAATACAGAAATTTCATCAATTCTGCAAGAATAAGAAACTGAGGTCTATAGAAATTAAGTGACTTGCCTCATAGTGACCCAGATGGAGTCAGGACTAAATTTGGAGTTTTAATTAAGTCTGATGTTGCTCTACTGTGGCGCAACAAATTTGGTCCCACAAATTCAATGTTCAAATCAATATTTGGAAAAAGTTTATTTTTTCTCATTTCAGGCACATATATGCTATATTTTTTCATTTCAAGTAGCTATCATTACTATCGGTGACTCATTTTTATGAGTTTTAAACATCTCCATTCATGCTTTATAGATTATTAATATGTACATCTGTAAATGTGCTTTAAAAATATTACCTACATCTTAAATCTTAAAAAAAGTGTCTATACTTTGTCAAACTTTATTAATTAGAGAAGTATTGCTGCCTCTATTAAAATCATGAGTAAATGGCTGTTATTCAAAAAAGTAAGATTTCATTCTATGTATTTATAAAAATACTTTATTTCTATAACTTCAATTTTTCTGAGAGAAAGACATGTTTCAAGTTATATCTTTCTTTGCTACATAATGTCAAAGGTAAAGTATTTTTCTTGATTAAATGATTTGTAGCATCCAAGTAACAAGTTGAAAGCTTAAAAAAGAAAGAAATATGCAACCTAGAAATGATTCTCTTACTTTAGCAGATTGCACATTTATTCTTTGACCCCAAATACTCTAATAGCAATATAAGTTAGTCTCCTATTTTTAATAGGAAAAGAAATAGTAAAGTGAATCTTTAAGATTCCATTAATATCATTTGATAATACACTGAGAAGTTGTTATTAAAGTTCAATATTGGTATAATTCTGGTTTAGATGTTATCCAAGAAAATTTTAGCTAAAGCAGTTTAAGAAAGTCCAATTAAATCAGATCAGATTATTAAAAATTAAATTTCTGTTATCTAACAGGGCAATCATTTTTGAATACCTACTAAAAGTTAACCACTATTTTATAACAATTAAGTGATATAATAGCTAATAGTATTTTCCTTGAACATTGTGCTGTATAACTTACATGGAAGTGAAAACAAAAAAGAAAATGAGTGAAGTTATCTCAGGAGAGAAAAAAAATGTTGGGTCAGAAATACAGTTACCATATTAGACCAAAGTTGGCCATGACCTACACAGAGGGTCCTGATTAAAAAAAAAGGTGTTTCCTTATGAGTCAGCCAGCCTGGCTTTAGAGAAAGGAATGTTGTTATGGAACGAATATAAATAATGAGGAACCAGAGAGAAAGGCTGTTAAATATCTCTCAGCACAAAAATAAAGGATTAGCTTTTGCAGGCACAAGGGATTAAACCTAAGCTACTGAATTATGCTTATTAAATTCCTGAAACCCCGCTGCCCAGTTTATTTAAGAGCCTTTTCCCCTTAGTTTCACACTCTACTTTCCTTATGTGTATACAATGAGACATGCATTTCTTCTGGAAAAATAAAGAGAAATCTACCTTGCTCAAAACGACTTCTGAGGGTGGTTAGCCCCTTCCCCTGGCCACCAGCATGTATCCTCTCAAACACTGTGCACATATCTAATGGGACAACAGGACAGGTGCAATAGATGACAATAATGTATGCCATCCACAGGGATGTGAGGTCTGGTCTGGCCCTGGGTCTTGGGTCGCCTCTGAGGATGATGTCATGTCATCATGCTTCATCATATTTTGTTATTGATATTTCTCTTTAGACTTGTAAAAGTGAGTGGCTGTAGAGCTTCTATAAGGCAGAGCTCACATTTTGCAAGAATGTCGTTAGTGACACAGGTTACACTGAAAATGTAACATTATAAAAATTAACTTACAATAAAAATTACTCTTTGTCGAGAGTGTGGGTCAGTCAGAGGATGATTCATCTGCGCATAGACCACCCTTGGCCATAATGTAGAGTATATTGCTTTCTTGACACTAGCAAAAGTGCATTCAAATGCATCTCCAAGATGTTATTTCTGGATTTGGTCAGAATCCTATTAAATTCAAATTTTAGGATATTTTTATGTTTCACTTGATTTCCTCAATTATAGAGCTTTACTTCTGGTATCAACTGTTCTCCATTACATTTTCACACTATAAGTTTACCAGAAAAATTCATGCCAGTTATTATTACTTTTATGAGTTTATATACTCAAGTATGAAACATACGAATTAGGCTAGAATTTATTAACATGAAACATTTAATACAGAAAGAGATAGGGCATTATAAAGTTATATGTCATGAGCATATTGAATGTGCCCAATTGCTTTTAAACGTCTCAAGTATAACCATTATGTGCTATTATAGGGATTATAAACTATATTGAAGTAATATATTCAAGCATCCAAAAAATCAGAGTAAATAAAAATAATTTTGCTCATTGGCTCACAGTTAGGAAGGAATGAGAGTAATAACAATAAAATAATAATGTGCAGGGAAAGATGGATACATCCTGCAGCAGCCTGAGCTGCAGCAGGCCCTGATTCAAGGGAGGGAGCCGGAGGCTTCTAACTCGTAAAAATGAATATTTGTCTGCCAAGGAAATACTGCACATATCTCTTTCCCACTCTTGCCCTCCAGGGGCCTATTCTGACCTCTCTTTGTCCCCATTGAGAGAGGGAACAGAGGGTAAGAATATGGCTCAGGACATTTCACTCTAGGAGCCTGTGACTCTGGGAGTAGTTCGGCCCCTGCATCTCATGGGAGTAATTTAGTACCTGGATCACACTGACCTTGCAGAGCAGAATCTGTGATGAGCATCTTACTTGGGCCTTACCTTAGGGTTTGTTCTCATTAGGAGATGAAGTGAGGGACCATTTCAAGTTATACCATTTAGCAGTGAGAAAATTGAGGAACAGATATGTTATGTAATATCTTATTCCAATTCAATTTTTTCTAGAGTTCTCTTGCTGAAATCCAGTCGATACTGTCCATACCGACATCAGGAGATTTCTCAGGAATATGAGCTATATGCCAGTGTTCTAGGACAATGGTTATTTGCTGTCTTATCTCAGGCTGTCTCAGCCATACTCACTGGAGTGTGTGTGTGTGTGTGTGTGTGGTGGTGGTGGAGGGGCTTGCACATACCACTTACCTTAGAGCCTCACTAGGGTGAGCAGTGGGGGAGAGGAGGGAAACTGTGTGGGGCAAGCTGGTGCTGGGAAGAAGGGAGGCAGGGCAGAAAATATTTCTTGTCAGCCCTCGTTAGTCGCAGTCATAGGAAGTATAGTAGAAGATCAAGCTCATTACAAGGAAACATTTTTTTCTTATGGCAAAATGTATGAAAATCTTAAAGGTCAAGCTGTGTGCTAGGAATTGTTGAAAAGCTTTGTGCATTTGCTAACTGAATCATGAATAACAGTGCATGTTAAAAGTGATTATGTTTAAAAATAGGGCACATACAGAGTTGAAAGTGACTTTGAAATTCGTCTTGTTCTTGTACACATGTGACCTTAGAAAGGCATATATTCATTTTTATACATATTTTTAATAAAAATTTTATTTTAGAATGGTTTCAGATGTATGAAAAAATTGCAAACTAGTATAGGCAATTTTCCCCCATATATCAGAACAATTTTCTTTACTATTAACATCCTATATTAGTATAGTATATTTGTCACAAGTAATAAAGCAATATTGCTACATTATTAACCATAGTATATACTTAATTCAGATTCTTTTGGTTTCTATCTATTATTCTTTTTTCTATTCCAGGAACCCATCTGGGAATATAATTTTCATTGACAAATTATGTGGGTGATTCTTTCATATCCTTATTTGTCACATATATGTTCTCTTCAGGGAGGTGTCGATTTATATCTTTTACCCGTTCTTCAATTTCTCTCCTGTTGTTGAGCCCTAAATGTTCTATTCTGGTACAATCTCTCCATTATATATGTGTTTCATACATACTTCATCAAGATATGGTCTATTTCCTCAAATTTCCAATAGTACCCTTCAAAGAGCAATTTTTGATTTTAATAAAATAAACTCATGAATCTTTCCTTTTATGTATTGTGCCTTTAGTGCTGTATCTAGAAACTCATCACTAAATCCAAGGTCACGTAGATTTTATCCCGTGTTTTCTTCCAAAATTTTCACAACCTTAAATTTAGGTTCAGTTGTTTATGCAAATACTCCTTATATTGTTTGTCTGTATTTTCTACATTGAATTGAACCCTTGTCCAAGATCAGTTGGCCCTATCTGTGTAGGTCTATTTCTGAGCTCTCTATTCTATTCCATTGATCTTTAAATATTTCTCTCCACTCTCTTCTTGCTTCCATGAATTCTGGCGGGAAGTTTACTGTCATTCTGATCCTTATTCCTGTCTGGATAAGGTGTCTTTTCCTCTTTCTTCTTTCAAAAATTTCTCTTTGTCTTCCATTTATTGCAGTTTGAGTATAATATGTCTAGCTAGACTTTTTGCTTTGTTTTAATCTGTGGTTTAAGGTCCATCATTAATCTTGGCAATTTTACTTTAAATATTTCTCCTGCTTTGTTCTTTCTTCTTCAGAGATATTCCAATTAGGTATTTGTTACACATTTTGACATTGCCCCACAATTCTTGGATTTTTTGTTTGTTTGTTTTCATTCCTTTTTTCTCTTTGCATTTCAGTTTGGGATGTTTCTATTGATCTATCCTCACTTTCACTGATTCTTTACTTGGCACTTCTGGTCCACTGAAGGCATGCTTCATTTCTGTGACTCTGTTTTTACTTCTAGCCTTTCTTTTGAATTTTGCTTAGAGTTTCCATCTCTCTACTTACATAAACCATCTTTTCTTGAATGTCGTTTACTTTTCCAATTAAAACTCTTAACATATTAACCTTTATTATTTTAAATTATCTGATAATTCCAGCATCTGCATCATTTCTCAGTTTAGTTCTGATGATTGTTTCCTGTATTCGGAGTGTGTTTTTTCTTGCCTTTTGTCATACCTTGTAGTTTTTTTTTTGAAATCTAGACATTGCATTGGATACTAGCAACTGAAGTAAGCAGGACTACCTTGTGAGGATTTACAAACATTTGTCTAGGAATTTGACTGTATTTAATGTGTGCTGTAGCTCTAGGTACCAGAGGCTTTAAATTCGTCTATTGCCCTTACCGTTTTTCCCTCCTTAACTTTGGGCTTCTGTAAAACTCTTCCACAGAGGAAATTTGTGTCTTATTCAGCTGTAATCTGCTGTTATTTTACTGGAGACTCATTGGTGTGGTGGTGAAATGTGAGGAAGGGGAGCATTCTACTGTCTTCTAATTAAATCTTCATGGTTTAGTTGCCTGTGTCTTGTGGCAATGACCTTCAAAAGTGTTTCTCCAGTTGTCTAACTCCTCTGTGTCTCCTCTGTTCCTGACTGCTGAATTCTCAGTTTATTTCTTTGAAGCTTTGACTGCTGTGGAATATGTTTTTTTTTTTCCTCCGTGGAGAAAACAGGGAGGCCGTAGGGAACTGGAGCAGAATGCCTGCCCTGCTCCGAGTTGGGATAAGGCTTTGGCAAAGTCTTTCTCCCTAGAGTCTAGGCCTTTGTTGTAGAGAACGTTCTGGAAATATTTCCACATGATTCCTCTTCCTGCCCCCTTGCAGTTCCATGAGAGTATCTTTTACAGATCTTCATTGTGAGAACCTGATGGAGTTCATGGAAGCACAGCCCTTGAAAGTGTGAAGCCTTCCATGAGATTGTGGTCCTGAGGAGTTTCTTATTCTTATGCTATCCAAATTCAATTTGTAAAAATTAACCTTTAAGTGTTCCTATTGTTTATGGCTCCAGAAATTAGAAACAATGATCAAAGCTAAGTTTCAAAATCAAATGGAGTCTTTTATTTTAGACCATATGCTTCATAAAGAGCTAGTGTCCTACTCAGCTATAACTCCAGCAAGAACTCTTTTGGGCTCTCCTATACACCTAATTACTGGGTTGAAAGACCTGGTTAAAAGAATGAGAAAATGGGTGATGGAAACATAGCTACAGGTTAAACACTTTCTTTAATCACTTCTTGACTGATTAAGGAATAATCTTTTTGAAATTAGGTAAGGAAATTTTTGACTTCTGCAAAAAATCCAGCACACATGTAACACTGTACAAGTAGTTGTTCATAATCATGAAAAATTTAACTAAAACTCGAGAAAAGCATCTAATCCATACAGACTAGAAATGATTTCTTTGACTGATGAATAGAATATAAATACATTTCTTCATAATTAATATAGATACATTTCTTACCTACCACCTACTCTGATAATCATCATTGTAAGTAATCCCGTAGCTCCTTTGAAGTCCTGTAACATTGCTCATGTAGAATTTGCACTTTCTTCTACGTTTTATGCTTATTTCACATATTAGTTTTAGACCGTAAGCTTCCTAGGAGCAGGAGTAGCACATAATAGTTGCTCAATAAAAATAATTCTTCAACAAACATTTACTGAGTGTTTATGATATGCTTAAGAAATACAATATTGCTTTCTTTAATAAAATGTCATGTTAGTGAGTAAATAAATTTAGACTGTGACTCTTCTGAATAATCACAATCCTCTTTTGAAGGAGATCACACTAAGTAAAGATTAAAGCACATTCTCATTCTTTGAAATTAAGAAAGAAAATCATCATTTGATTGAGTATGATTCATCAGAGAAAGCAGACATTCTTGCTTTAAAAATAAAGACATATTTTGTTGACAAAACTCAAATAGAAGCATGTAATAGGTCACTAAAAATAAACAGAACAAACTTTTAAAAACTTGAGTGTCTTGATATCAGAACACACACAAACTAGTCAAAAGAGAAGTCCCAGAAATCTTCAGAATCATATACTAACACATGTACATTTTCAGTTAGGGATATACTTTGTCCTGAAAGTTCTAGTCTTTTTGTACCACAATGAGAACTTATATGTCTAATATTTCTTCATATTTGTCAAAGATAATGAACTCCCTTTCATAGTAAGCTAGACTCCTCTTTATACATTGGCTTTATAAGTTTTTACTGACATTCATTTTCAATTATGCATCAGCAGGTTCACCTCTGCTCTGTTCAATTCACAGACTGAATGGAAAACATAAACTTAGCATATACTGTATCAGTTAAAGGTTTACAAATGAGTTCCCATGGTTTCCTTTTCTTACTAAATGCATTCCCACATGCTGGAAAAGATCTCTGAAGTGGAATGCATCGTGGCCTTTAGGCCTGAGGGTACATTATTTCAAGCATATCAGGCGCCTGGTCTAGTGACTTTTACATGGGAAACATCTAAAGACCCTGTTCCCTAACAAAGATTTCAATAAAAATCCAAATAAAATTGATTCCTCCTTTGGCTTTGTTTTCATTTGGAGATAGCAGCTCTGGCATGTTTATTTACTGACATTGTTTTAGCTCCCACAGCTGAACACAAGGAAGAGGAAGGGACTACAAATAGTTTGTTTACACAAATTGACACTGGTTTTTTTAAAATCATGTGCCAATTTCATTTTTATTAAAAGAACTGCTATTGTAAATCCATTAGTATAAGCTATTTGTGAGATCTATTAATTACTAAAAATTATACAAAATAAAAATAACACTCTCACAAACATTTAAAGTATCATAATTTCGCAGGACTAGCTTATGTGAGTCTAAATGTAGTGTTCCATAAATCAGATAAATGCCACATGCCAACTCCTAATGAGTATTTTTTTTTAAATCTCACATTTTCCTATCCCCTGCTTAATTTGTGAATAAAGTTATATATTATATCTTAAACTCTAAAGGTGGATTTGTTGGTTTATTAATTCAAGTGTGATATCAGATCATAGAGGTGATTTGCCTCATTTGGGAATGTCATGTGGCAACGTTCTGATTAATGCACTACCATGAACAGAGGCAACAGATTAACCATAGCATGCACAGGAAATGCTAATTCTTCATTGAAACTCTCAATTGTTGAGTCACATGCAGTTTCAATTATTTTGCATGTTTGGCAATATTTCTTCCCCAATGGAACAATAAACATTAACTTATTATGAAAACCTGGTTGACATAAATTACTTTATATTAAAAATATTTTATTAGAATGCCAGTTTTCTTTTTTTGCAACATGATAAAGTTGTATTTTATTTTTAAAAGGACTTAAGCAAACTTCTCCACAAATATTTCAAATTTGTCATGGACCACCAAAATGTCAGATCTCTGATAGCTCTGTTAATTCATTCTTTTTCAAGATGATATACTGGAGAGTGGGGAATATTACAACCTGGAATTTAGTACTTGAACAGAAACATTTTAAGGGTACTAAGATGACTTTTAAAAAATCACAATGCCTTTTTGTTCCATATTTGTTTTCTAATATCAAGCGTTCTTGGAAACACTTAAATTATAATCTCAGGGTCCTTTGTATTTATGACCATGATAGTTTTAATATGGGAAGTTCATGCTACACTTTTTTTTTTTTTAACTGAAAATACACATGAGAACAGTGGACACTCTCTGCAGTCTCTAAGAGGCCAAGCTGACGTCTGGGAAAGCTTTGGTGGGCGGCCTCCACTGTCCAGGCCCCCTTGTGAAGGAACCTTCTGTCTTGCAGTGGGATTGCAGCTTCTTGGAAAGGGGAGCCATTTATCACAGTCCTAAATGAAAGCATTCTTTAAACACAAATGTCTTTTTCTCCCTTTGTCTAATTATTGAGAGGAAAAGTGAGAAGGAAATGTCAAAACAGAGAAACAGTGGTGTATAGAGAGAGCAGCCACTCTGGAGCTCAACCAGCTTTTGTGACGGTCTGGGCGATTTGTCAAATGGTTGTGGCATAAGTCAAGCTCTAAGGTTGAAAGGTCTTGACCTAAGGAGTCCTGGAATCAGACAGTGTAAGCAAGGGGTCTGCTAGAATTTTCAGCTATAGTGGAGATGAACAATAATGGGAGCTGGACATAACAAAACCTCATTTGCATAATTCAGGTAAGTAATTTTATTGAAACTGACAAGGATGTGACAGGCTAAGAAAGAGAAGAGAACACACTCTTACTGAGAACCATTAAAGCTCCTCAGTTAGGTATGTGAAAATAAATGACAGCTAATCTCTTCACTAAAAAATCTGTAAACAATGCTATTTTACCCAGGACTCACCCATGACCTTTTGTAGAACTTGCTATAGATTCTTTAGTCTAGTCTTCTAGAATACAGCAAACAGAATGGACTGAATTCAAATTGTGTTTTAGATTTTTCACTGAAAGTAATTACTTCCCTAATAGGTACTCCTTCCAAAGCAGATCTACATTAAAAAAGAGAGTGAAAACTTTTTTAAGTGGGCAGGAATCAGATTTGAGATTGGTGCTACATAAAACCTTACTTTTACTTAATAATAGATTTCTGTGGAGAAAATTTTAACTTGAGTTGCTTGTACTAAGAATCTAAAAAATGAAATGCCTTAAGTACTTGAGCTTTCCGATATATGTTCAGGAGACTATATTAATCATTACTGATTGATCTTTTCAACTGTTTTTTGTTTTTTCTATTTCAAAAGGTACAGATTTAAACAAGGCATGAGTTTAATATTGATACATAGTGTTAAAAACTAAAACATTTAATGCCTAATAAATATTGTTTTTAAATTTTGATAAAATCTTATAACATCAGTAAAACTACAAATTAGATTTTATGCAGCCTGGATATACCTATCCATAAAAAAATGCAACAAAAATGATAAGATTATCAGAAAAAAGATTTCCTTATTTTAGATAAAAGAAGCTACATTCTTAAAAGCACTCTCCTTGTCCTTTATATTTGGCTTGCTTTGATGTGTGGATCACCAGGAGATAGCTACATATCTTTTATAATTCAGGCTGCTCACTAGTCATTGGTGACTTTTATAGGCAAGGCAGTAATGGATGGAAACAGTAATCAGGCTAGAGAAGAATGCTACTCAAACCTAGTGTGCCAGAGGAGAACCATGTCTGCTGTGTCCTGCACACATGAGAAAAATACAAAACCCAGACACGAGTTGCAAAATCTCCAAGCATTTCTAGGTAGCAAATATACAAGTACTCCTTCTGCAGTGTATGGAACACATATATAGTTTGACCAAAATGTGGATATTCCATCGAATGAGAAGCAGTTGAGAGTTCTGGCTAGATCAAATGTGGATCTCAGTATTATAAGTAGTCTAATGCATAATTCATGAGGCTTAATGAATATTCCAATTCATGACAGCCAACTGGCTCCATAGGTCACACCTCCTAGTCTCATATAAATAAAGAATGAGATGCTGGAAAGCATACCAGCTGAACCAAACTGAGTGCCAAAAACATGCATATTAATGAGGCACTATAATAGATACTTGACTCTTTGGAAGTGCCTATATTGGTTTCCAGCTACAGAGGGAAAGGAAGTTCACAATGTACCTTTAAACACACCATACTGTGTACCATAAAATACAGCTTTTTCTATGAAATATGAAATCAAATTATACTGATGTGATTTCAGATTCAGTCATTAACTCCATAACATCCTCTGACACTTCTATCAAAATTGAAACATTTTGGAAAGATCCCCACCCCCTGTTCCCATGTTCCTTTGCAAGTCTCAACTTGGTAACTAGGGAGAGGAAGTCCTTCAACAGTGCTGTTCTTTTATGTGTTCTGTTTAGACCTTGGATCAGGATGAATGGTAGCTCAGATGAATGCATTTGTGCCATTTTTCTTGGCCTCAGACTATGTTTTCTCACTACCATGACATCTGAACAGAAGGAGAAAACATCTCCCTTTTGTAGCAGGCTAATTTAATTTGTACCTTCCACCTAGGGGTAAATATGTTTGTCTGTCTGTCTGAGCTTTTTTGCCTACTTTCTTTTCTCACGGGAAACCCTACTGAGTCAAAAGCAGGAAATTGCTTAGTGCTCTAACTTTATTTTAAAGTAATTTAATTTCAAGCCTTCACACCCACCCTAAAGTGAAGCAACTGTTGGAACCCCCTCGGGATACCCTTAATGACTTCTGCATGTCTCCTGTGTCACAGATGTCAAAGGCTTGTTCTTTTGGGGGTATTTTATTTTTTGGAATAGATGGTTTAAAAGAGACTGCTTTGGGCTGTTTTACTCACAGAAGATGTGCATTTGTTTTAAAATAATGAAGAAAAAAGTCTTGCAGACTTTACATTGACCCACATCCTTTCAGATCCATATTACAACCCACTGATCTTTACTTGATCTTGAGTTGATCTTGGGTATTATTTGTGGCTTGACCTTGTTTAATGTAGAGTTTGTCAAAGATTTAAAGTAGACTACCAACAAACACATTTTGTCCTGAGTAAAACAGCAGTAATTCATTATTAAAAAACTTGGACATATTTAGGCATTTGATCTAGATAGTGTTACTATTGTGTCAGGGCATCGCAGATATCAGAGTGAACAACTCAAATTAAAATTACAATAATAGTCTACTTAATAAAAAAAAGCTTAAAAAGGGGAGAATTTTTTACTTGAATGAAATGAACTTATCAACATGAAATTTTATTTCTCTTAATTGTAATAGTTTTCAAACGTACTTTTTTTTTAATGCCTACAGCACCTGGTCTTCCTAGATGGTCTCCCATCTAAGTACTAACCAGGCCTGACTCTGCTTAGCTTCTGAGATCAGATGAGATCCGGCACGTTCAGGGTGGCATGGCTGTAGTCAAATGTACTTTAAGGAAAAAAAATTGCTTCTTTTTTCTTATGTTTGTGTGAACACACTCTAATCAAATTCTCTTTCATGATGCTTATATCTCTCTTTACCACTTTTCATATTTAGAGATATAACCACAATTAATAATTCCACATAATAAGAAATAGGACATCTTTGACATTGCATTATAAATATGACTTGTTTAAAATAGAATAATAACTGTTAACATTATTTTATTAATTCCTATTTGATGTTAAAGGTCTTTCTGTAATATGTTATTAGCTTATAACATGGGAATCTTTAACTACTCATGGCCTGACCAATCTTATTTTTTAGCACCATACCGTAATAGTTTTCCATGCATCTAATTTAAAAGGAATATCAATTTATAGTAATAATGTTAATGATAAAGTTGTATTGTTTGATCTTGAATTCTGAACTACATAGAGTTAATCCACAAGACAGTTAAACATATTAACTTGTTTGATGCTATTGAATAAATACACGTGAAAATTTCTTAGATTAGAATACCTAAGTATACTTGTGTGAAATTATGTATTCAAAAACATAGAGAGATATGGCTTTTTCAGAAGAAGAATTCATAGAAGAGAATATTACAGTTGGGTATAAGAAATTTTCAGGGCTTTCAAAAAGTCTGAGTTTTGGATCTCAGATCCATGTTTCTTCAAAATATGTAAAAAATATAGCTCAATTTAAAAATTATCATAGAACAACTTTATTCCTAAAGCATTATGTTTGATAAGGAAGCCAAATCTAGTTAGTGTGATTTAATTAACTAGGAATTTGAACATTTGATTTGTTGCTAGGGAAATTTTCCATCTTTTTAGGCTCTAAAATGGCACAGATTAACTGCTGCAGAAAAAAGCTGTCTTTGATATAATAATGTGACGTTTCCAACGGAATCCAAAATTGCACATTGAAGCTGGCCTCTAGTACATTATAATCTAAAGTATTTCTGTAAATGGCTAGATAATAAATATTTTGGGCTTTGGGAACTGCATATGGTATCTGCCATATATTTCTCTTTGTTTTGTTTTACAACCATTTAAAAATTTTAAAAACCACTCTTACTTGAGGGCCATACAAAAAAAGGCCAAGGACTGGATTTGGATCACTGACCCTAGTTTTTTAACCTCTAATTTAAGCTTTTAAGACATTGTTTAATGTGGCAAACATCTGCTTATTCTCAGATATGTTGTTATACAGATGATCATTTCAAACTCAGAATTTCTTTTTTTATTTTATATTGTGCTATGATTTATGAAAGAATGTCTGCTCTATAAGGCTACATATTATATATAATATGTTACATATTATATATATTAGCATTATATATTATGCATATTAGTATTATATATATGCACACACATATTCTAATTGGTGGGCTTAAAAAACTTAATTTCCAATACTTATCCACAATAGTCCAGGAATTGCTATCATATATCCTACTACACATGGTAATCTTTTACTGGAAAGTTGAATATTTTGTGGTGATAATGGGGATCTGAACACCTTTCCACAAGCATTAGCTTTTCCGTATTGCTGCTAAGTGAATGATACTATGTAAAAATTTCTCCAATTAACTTTAATGTAAAATACTACAAGATGTAATACTACATGTATTGTACTTTTAGAATTTTTCTTTAACACACATTTAAAGCCAAAGTCTTTTAATTTTAAATAACACAAGATTTCAAAGAATGCAGGGTATTTTTCTAGTAATTACTTCAAATATTTCAATAAAATATAGTTTTTCTAATTTGTGGACTAATATGAATAGATTTCCTCTGACATACCCCAAAGAGTATGTCTGAAAAGGCAAAACTTTCCTCTTTGTGAGAACGGCTTCTTTAAATAAAATTATTTAGCTCTGGATTATCTTTAAAATATCAAAATGCATTATTCAGTTCAACTTCCCTATCTTCATCAACACAGTGTATATTTTTAATGACTGTTTTGGGGCCACATTTTCTTTAAACTACAATATACAGACTGTTGCTGTACTGCTTGTCTCTCCCAGCTTCTGCATTCATTATCTTCTCACAGTTTTCTCACAGTGTGGATGGGACTATTCACCGAACTAGTGCAGACTATGAAATAGAGAGTCACAATGTGATGAGGAAAAGAATTTTGCCTTTAGGCAAGTTGTTATTTTAAATGCAGTGCCAAAGATATTATTTCATTTTACAGCAATATTTAAGCTCTAACATTTTGTCTTAAAACTAAAGCGATCATGGTCTAATGGCCACAGGGTTGATCCCTACCCACAGTAGAAATGCAAAGGGTATTGAGACCCTGCTAGAGGCAGTTGGGGATGCAAGGGGGTGAATCTAATGGGGAGTCTTTACCTTGGAAGTATTATAAGAACCATTTAGTATCAGGCAAAGAACTATAAGGATGAATATTTTGTTGTTGGCTTATCTGTGACCTTTACTTTCTTTAACAAAGGCTGTTTTACACCTACCACATATATGCCAGAGATTGCTTTTGGCTCCAGGGATATAACAGTATTTCAGAATCTTTTCTTCCTTCTTGACTGGCTTTTCTTTTTAAACACATTTTCAAATTACATCTCTATAGTCATCACAAAGGGGTCCAAGATCCTAAAATATTCATAGTTTACTTCAAGTCCTATAAAAATCACAGTCTTGCAAGTAATAGCGTTTATTGTAATCATTAGCAAACTTGACTGTTTCTTCCACTAGCTAGAACACAAGTTAAAAAATTCCCTAATTTGTATTAAAAAAATTTTGCGTAGGATCACATATACGCTATTCTGCAGAAAGACCCATAGCTTTTTCTGCGTCCCAGAATTCCTTAATCCAAAAGAGAATAAGAAACACTGAATTAAGCACTGCATTTCTTAAAGGTGAGGATTTCTCTGCAAAAATTGGAATGCCAGTTTATTTATTTACCATGAGAAATATAAGGAAGATCAGGTTTTTGAGTTTGTATTTTACTGCATTCTTATACCATAGACATATCAACCAAGAAAATCTAATTGCAATCATTCTCTCTGTAAACTTTTATGTCCTCAACAATCTAATTTTTAAAGCTTTTCTTAATGACTTAGATGAAACTTGTGACATTTTGCAGATTCATCTCAAATTGTATTTTAGTAACAAAAGTAAAAAAGTAGTATAAAATTCAAATTATCTTTGAAAGGTGATCTTTTTTCAGTGCTCAAGAAATATTTGTCAGTAATGATGAGAATGAAATTAAGTAAAAGCTTTCATTATTCTCCATAAACTTTTAACATAAGACAGGGGATAGTATTAGGCATTAATGTAATGCTCTTTTAGAAAGTGATGTTTAAGATACATTAGGATGCAAGCCCTCTCACTGAAGCCTAAGCTCTTTGATATCTCTACGTAATGTCTTTCTTTGTAAGCCAATCTGGACCTGAAATTTAGTGCTTTCACTGGTTTCCAAAAAATCCACAGACATGATACTTTTGTTGAGTTGAAAAGATTTTGCAGAAAAATCGAAGATCATGAAAAGATAGCCTTATGCCATTTTATATTTTTTAAATCTTAAACTTTACTTTGTCTCTCTGTTTTTCCTTCTCTCCCTCAAAGATTTTTTCCACCCAGAGTTCTGGATTCTTTTTATGTGATATACAGAATAGCTTCCTCTTCCTCCCAGGCCCCTTCCCTGCTGCTAATCCTCAAACGTAGAACACTCAGTTTATTTTCTTAGAAAAATGTAGCTATCTCTCTCAAAAGTATTGTGGTGTCAGTTGTTAAAGTTATTATACTTTGTGCACCCTACATGTAAAATTTACCCTGTATTTGCATTCCTTATCTGCAACATTGTTAGTGTTGTAAGAGCTTCTCAATAATACTTCAGGTGGATGTAACATGGTTCATCTAGAATTTTTTAATTTACTGCTTCATTTGATCCTTCAAAATAACTAGGTAATTGACAAGAGAAATTAAAGCAACAATGGCTTGTGTTAAACAGGTTAAATGATTTTTCAATTCCGTCATGTGGCTTAACAGGAAAGAGATTAGAACCCAGGTCTTTGGATGTCAAGTGTAGTGCTTTCTCTGACATCAAGCCAAAATGAATGTTAGCTGGTTAAAGAAATATTTAAATATATCACCAAAATACACCTACAGTTAAGTGGATATGGTAATTGAAAGTAAAGATTTGATGACTCTTCTATGAAAAGTGGTAGAGGGGTGGTGGGGGAGAGGTAAGACCAAACATCACACAGACAATATGACATCCCACTCTAAAAGACAAAAGTATCTTCTTATATTGTCAAAGGAACATTATAACACCTAACAAAACTAAAAATTATTCTTGAATATCATCTCACACCTGATCCATTTTAATTACCAAATATACTCAAACCATGCCTCAGTACCATTTTGATGAGGCTGTGATTTGCTGGTCTTCTACCAGTAGGGATTTCTCACACTGGTGAGGAATATTCTTCTCCTCTGGGTCCTTTTGTAAAAGGGTTGTTTTGAGGCTGATGAAATGATCTTTTAATAGCAGGATCAACCAACCTTATTTGTCAGATAAGGCAATAAATTCATCTGTGACAGGAATGGGATATTGGACAAAACAGCTTTGGGATTACCCATCCTGAATTTTTACATTTTTTTCTGGCGAGCTGATTGTCCAAAATGGCCAAGGATAGAGTTTGGAGACTTCTTCGAGATTATAAAAACAGGATGTGGGACTGTTTTTGTGCCTCTTTCCTAATAATTGTTTCATATATGACAGATATTTATTTAAACTTGCTTTCAATACAGCATTTCACTTGGTAGAGAGGCTATGAAGAAAACAAAGATTTAAATTATTCATTCTCTTTATACCTTCTTTTACTGTAGATAATAAATACTTCACTATATCAACACCAAAATCTATGTACATGAGACACAACTCAACAAATAAATGAGTATAAAATTACTTTGAGATTTGTTTATTTCCAATGCCAACCAGTACCAGGATATTTTTGGTACAGTCAGACTAATCAAGCATCTACAAATAGTGTGCAGAGATTGATAGATTTTTAGATATTGGCACATGTACATTTACAGCTATTGACAAAGCTTAATTCCTTTGAAGAACATTCCAACTAATATTGGCATTCTGTTTTATCTGTTGACACTCAACATGATGTACTGTGGAAGACTTTAAGACTTTCAGTGTTTGACTAAGCTTTACAGTCATTAATGTTTAATCACTTACAATTCAGTAAGCATTGTGCTTTCATTTTTTATATGGCTTGTTTATATATGTAAAGTAAATCAACAATGCCTTTCTGATAGTCTCCCAGAACATTTATAATCAGTCCCATTTAGTGATTAGTGATGAGTATGAATACAACTACTATTTGAAATTATCACTTTATACAGGTTCTGAATTTTTTCCCTTCACAAAAATTATAATAATTATAAACACCAGCCAAATTCTTTAAAGCTATGAATATCTTGGAAGATGGGGGAGCTAAGATAATATTATCCTTTTTTTTTTATAATGTACTGCTTAAAATGTTATATGTCCATGCACTATGTCTATATTATAAATAAGAAAAATGATTACATTTAAATTTTTTTGGATGAAAGAGATTTTTACCCATTGAGAGAGTCAAAATTCTATAGCGTCCATCCTTAAGAACAAGTACAACTTGCTCATAGAATGATTACCCCGAGGAAACAATGAAGGGACCTTGAAGCATCGTTTTGCACATGCCACTGCAGTGAATGAACACCATTGTATCATCATCATCAGGACACTAGTGAGAGACAAAATGCACTTGGCCAAGGCTGGGGGAAATGGGGACACAAAGAACCCAATTCAAGCAAAGCATAGTGGGTAGAGGACACATTTGTCGAATTTTAACAGACTCCTGGCATTTGTATTTTACTCTATGTTTACATTTTGGCTTTTACAGAAATGCCGAAGTGATTTTGCAAGTCCTCTTTATATACTGAGAAACTGAAAATGTAGATAAAAGCACAATATATTACTTAAGAACATTTTTTAATGTTCTCAGAAATATTTTAAAAAATTGGTTTCAAAGAAACTAAGAAACAATGGAAAACTTTTCATATAACAAATAAAAATGTTTTTTACTATTTATAGCTCTACATATGGAAAAATACAGTTCTATTTTTCCCTTTCATGAAACTGGCCCTAAGTGTGAACAAACAAGCCACAACCAGGTTGTCAGATACCTAGTTATACTTTATTGCTGTCAGAGTCCTACCATTGTGTCAGATATCATATTATCTAATCACCTGTCTCTATTTGCAATAAAAAGAATTTCTTTAAGAAGTCTAAATTCATTTTTTATTCTGTACTGTAGAGTTTGAATACATACCTGTCTTTTATTGATATGTAATTCACGATCCCTGAAAATGACAGGAAGATATGGCAATAAGCAGAGGTTCAGATAATTGAATCCATTGTAACTTTTAAGAAAATAAGGCAAAAGACTGAAGCCAAAGTATCTGTGTGCTGCCATAAAGGTGGCCATAACTGAAATGCCCATTTGAGAATGGCACGGCTGGTCTCCTTCTGTCTTTACCAAGTTTGGCTGGTGACTAGTTCTACTCTGAAGTTGCCCTACTGGAGCCAGTTCAGCCTGAGTACACAGGAATGTGTGGGAAGTTAGCTGCGAATGTCAATCATAAGATCCATTCTTGGAAGTCATTTCTGGAGTCTCAGGCTGGTTTTCCAAGGGCCTTCTTAAGGAACAATGCCTCACTTAATGTGCTTGCTGCTTTGAAAGTGTGTGTTTTTGAGGCATATCTGTGACTTCTGATGTGTGCCAGTGTGGATTAATTTTTCTAATTACTTCCTCTGGGCCAGTGAATCTCAAACTTGTGTGTATCAGCAACTTCTGGCAGTTTGTTACAAATTCAGATTCCTAAGCTTGAGTATGTCCAGGTGGGATCCAGTCATCTGGACCTCATTTTAAGAAATCACTTTAAGATTTCTTTTAGATTTCTCTTTTTAAATGAGTTTGTAAAGAGCACCAGTTATCTGAAATATTGAAAAACAAGACAATAATTAAATCTTTACCAAAGATAGACTAAAACACTGATAGAAGTCACATTAAATTAACTTTGTTCTGTATAATAATAAAGTTGTGAAGCATTTCTCTTTATTATGTAGGGAACCCTAATTTTGTGAGTCATATATTTATGAGAGATCTTGAAACCTGTAAGGGAATATCACAAGATCAAGGCTACTTCACTAATCACTCACTAGCACTGATGAGGAGTGATATTTTTCTTCTTCTTTTTTTTCTTCTTCTCCTTCTTTCTCTTCTTTCTTCTTCCTCCTTCCTCCTTCTTCCTTCCTTCCTTCCTTCTTTCCTTCCTTCCTTCCTTCCTTCCTTCCTTCCCCCTCTCTTCCTCCTCCTCCTCCTCTTCCTCTTCCTCTTCCTCTTCCTTTTTTTACCTGCTAGGCTAAAACAGGATTTCATGGTTAATTTAATTTTTATTCCTTTTATTACTAAAGAAATTAAGTATTTCTTGTGCTAATTTGCCATTTATATTCCTGCTTCTTTAGATTTTATTGTATATCATTTGCACATTATTTTCTTTCTCATGGAGGTGTTAGAGTTTTGATTACTGCTTTGAAAAAGGTCCCAATATATTAAGAGCATTAACCCATTATTATATTTGTTGAAAATTGTTATTATTCTTAGATTTTAAAACGGCATAGCAGACATTGCTAAATAATCCAAGACAAAGTTTTAGAATCATTTTCAGTACATCAGCCAGGCTGCAACTATCAAGAGATAAACTTTTTTGCACAAACTAAAACAACCTTTTAATATTCCTGTTATATAGTTTTAATTTTTGTGTGATATTTACTTGGATTTGTAATTAAGTAGCATTTTAAAAAATGTGCTGTAAAAGTTTTACTAATATGATAATTATTTATTTCTTTAAGTTTAAAAGAAACTCTGGAATCATTATGACTCTGGAGTCTTTTGTGGAATACGTATACATATTCTGTATCTAATAATTCCAAGTAGCTTAAGACATTGCAGGTTTGCTTCTGCAGTTTGCCATGTCTGTGACTATTGTTTGTTGCTTCTTTTAACAGAGCCAAGTTCCGAGGGTTACCATGCTGGGACTGTTTTAAATTAAATTAGACCTTCTTTCTTCTGTGTTCTAACAGAATATAGTTAGTGGCAATTTTTGGATGAATAAAACTATGTTAATCAAGTATAGACATAAAGATTAAAATTCTCCATTTCAAAACTTAGAGCAGAATTTCAGACAAGTTACTAGACCTCTCTGTGCCTCTAGAAATATTGCCCTTCTTGCCATTTTTAGAATAACCTGAATCTACTTCATCATCAGGGTCTTTGTGCCCTATTTCTTCCTCTTAAAATGATCTTATCCTACACTACATGTAGGTTCACCCTATAATTTCACTGAAGTCTGCTTAAATTTGATCTCCTTAGAAATTTTTAAAAAGAATTTCTATCCATGTAGTATTCTGCTTAATTCTTCTTAAGATGACTTTTCATTACTTAATATCTTATATAATATATAACATAATTTATTATATATATTGATTTATCTCTATATATGTGTTACATGCACATTGGTGTCCCCAGATCTGAAAACATTTGTTAAATTAATAAGTGCATATGTAAATCTAAAGTAATAAAATTAAATTCACTATATGTTTTTTCAAAAATAGTTTTTACCTTCAAATTTCACCAATATGATATAATACCAGCAAACTAGGAGACAGAGTACTAAGTATGAACATTCTAAGTATAAATTTATCTTTATGTCCCGAAAGTCAACGAAATTACACATAATGATAAAAAATATTATCTTAATAATTCATTAAAAACTACTTGATATGATTACCAAGATGATTATTAGCCAATAATTCATTCATCGTATACATAAAATCTTCAATTCAAAGCTCTTGGCACTATCCATATACCTGCTAAAAGAGGCTATTGATTGTATAATTATAGACCAATTGTTACTTTCGTTTAAAAAGAGCTCCACTTGCCTCATTTCTTATTGATGTTGGCCCAATTAATTTCCCAGAAGCAAACTGAAATGTAGTACTAGACGTTGGGCTTCTGAGGCTACTCAGATTCTTGTTTGTACTAATTCTTTTTATGATTGGCTTTTTTCAACTCATCAAATAGAAATTGATTCCCTAGAATTACTTAATATTTAGATAATGGTGAAATGGTTATGTTTTTCTACACAGTTTATTATTTATTTATATTGTTTGGGTTGAGAAGTTGTGGTTTAAAATATTGAAAAAATCCTCTCTCTCTCTCTCTCCCATTACTGTTGCTGATATGTTACTGTTAGTGATATTAGTACTTATTCTTGAGTACTTTCTATGTCCCAGGATTGTACTGAACGCCTTCAATACCTTCTTCTTTTTTTTTAATCTAAATCTCACACTGACTTTAAGATGTAGCATCATTTTACAGTTTAAGAAACTGAGTCCCCGAGAGACCAGCCCTCATTACTTAGCCTGTAAATCTTGATTCGAATAAGCTAATTGGCTTCATTGGATTAAATATCCAGGTTAAATTCCTGAGCACTTGAACTCTGTGTCTTTAAAAGAGAGTAGACTAATAAAAAAAGGACCTTGACATGTTCCTTCTTTTCACGGTGACCACCAACTTTTTCTCTCTTATCTGTTCTTCCTTGTCTTATACGTGAAACAGAAAAAATATTGTTTCACATCTTAAGAATAATATGATACACAAATTAGAAAAAGAAATAAAAATCAAGATACAAATAATAATGTGATAATGAACATTAATAAAAACTGATTTGAAAATTAAATATTTTCCCTAAACCCTGAGTGATAAAAGAATAAGAGGTTAGCTTATGATGAACAGGTTAAAATTGTTTTAAAAATTTTTTGATTATAGTTATACTCTTCTGGCCTTTTTTGTGGAAATACTCCCCAAATAAAATAAAACAAAAACAACATTAAACATAAGCAGAACAAGTAGGCTTCTTTATATCAGTACACTTATTTAAAATGTTCCTTTTATTGTTGAATGTAGTAAAATATATTTGCATCATTCCAACTGTGTTTTTCCTACCCCAAGGGAAAATCACTTTGAAGAATGCAGCAAATTATTTTGTATAGTACATCCAAGACTACTGAACCAGAAGAATAAGGACATACTGCTTGTGAGTTCAGCTGGATCAATAGCTCAGTTCTGGGATTTGCTTGTCTGCTGGATACTGAATGAAAAGCACTAAGCTACCAGTTTGTGCCAAGGATATTTAAGACCCCAATATAGCCAAAAGACATTTTTCATAAGATAGAAAGCAACTTACCTGTAAAAATGTTTAGATATATGAGCACACAACATACAGAGATTATGAAATGTACTTGGCATGTCATGTAGAAAATTTTTCCTTTCTGTCCTATTACTTAAGAAAAAGAACTCATGCGTGTGCACACAAACACACACACACACACACACACACACACACATTCAACCATATATAGAAATATATATTTGTAGAATGACTCTATTCCAAAGGCCTCAAAGCACTCCACAGATATGCTCAATCCATTCTTACATCTCTGTTAATAAAAAATGAGTGGCTGTGAATACCTACTTTTTCCTGCTGGAGAACATTACACAGCTGGCCATGCAGGCTCAGGAACCAGTTTTCTCCATCTCTCACTTTCTTGACTCCACTCTTTACCATTGTATGCTGTCTGGTTGCATGCATGTGCAAACTGATGAATCATCAAATCAGAGTCCTGCCAAGGATTTGTTCCTGTCTGCTTTTCTGCCAGTCCTAGTTTTTTCTCAGTAAGCATCCCTATAAGGTCCTGATATCATAGCAGCAAGATATGCAAGCAGGCCTTTTAGATAGAAGCAGCAGCAAGAAGTTACTAGGTCCAGACTTTCATGCTTAGCGTCAGATCTCTGTGGTACTATCACTGTTCTGAACTCCAAAGACTCTCCCAAGTAGAATTAGGAACTGCCATGAGAAAAGGGGCAATACAAACAAAGCAATTAAAAGTGGAAAAATAAAAGTCATCCAGCTAAAAAATAGATATACACTGAGGTGACAATTGGCAATTGGCTGTACTCATTATTCTTACCCTCTAGTCTATACTCAGAATAGAAACATGCAATCCAGAATGATAGGATAAGTGAAAGCTCTCAACATCCCATTCAGGCTCAGTTGCCTTCCTGAGGATGTAGGAGTGCTTTCCTGGCATGGAGCCCAGCTGAGATCTGCAAGAGGAGAGCTAGCACTTGAATCTCTTTGTTACTGAAAAGTGGCCCTTGCCTTAGGAGTTTCCCCAACTCCAGCTTCTGCTTCAAGCAGTGGTGCAGTGACTAAACTGACAAAAATAATGAAAAAGTATAAAAATATTTGGTAAGACAATTCCTTCCACTGTAGTAAAAGGGAAAACTCTGCTTTGATTTCACAATTTACTTGCACATTTGGCTCAGGATTTTGAGCCTGACCATCAACCAAGAAAGTGAAGAGGAATTTCCTTCCCTTTTTCTTTCTCTTTCCCTCTCACTTTCACTTTTCTTTCTTTCCCTCTCACTTTCACTTTTCTTTCTTTCTTTCTTTTTCTTTCTCTTTCTTTCTTTCTTTCTTCCTTTCTT
>NW_024346062.1:11584819-11605528 GCF_902729225.1 Pteropus medius | reverse complement strand
CCTCCCACCCCCTCAAAAACAGTTTTTTCATACTTTTTAGGAAAGTATCAAAGATCGGTGATTTACTATACCTGTGCCGAGAAAGTGTTCCTGAGTCAAATAACTTTAAAACTCTCTCTACTCAAAATATTCTTTCAAGAAGAAGCAAGCACAAGTGGCCTAGATGTAGCTTAACCAAATGGTTAATGTAGCACAATCTCTGCAATCAATCAAATGTGAGTCCAAATTTCTGTTTAACCTTTTAAATTGTATGACCTTGAGTAAATTGCATGTCTCTGGACCTCAAATTTTTCAGTAAATTACTAGTAATAATGTCTATGTCATAAGGTTGTGGTGAAGATTAAATTAGATACTGTATATAAATGGCTGACTTTAGTGCCAGGAATTAAGTAAGCCCTTAATGAATGGTGTGTGATTGGTATTACTCAATGGTCCAAATTTTTCTTTTCCTACCAGCAATAAAAGTTTTCAAATAGGGGAAAAATAGTTTTGCTTATGGCAAGGGCACATTAATATGTATAACATGGGTATTCGTAAGGGTTTCTTCTTACAACTACAGTTTATACTGGCTTTTGTGTATAATTCTGAATGGTATAGTCTATCTTCATAGGAGCCAAAGAAAAATACAAAGAAATACAATGAACCAAAAAGAAAATGGGAAAGATCAAATTGGGAAGAATGACTAGGAAAGGGAAAGGCCATAGTGTAATAGAAAAGTCAGTTCTATGTTGAAGCACATAGTATGAAGTTTGAAAAAAAGGGCTATAGATTCAGATAAAACCGGCTTCTAATTTTCCCTGTGCCACTTACTATTTGTGTGCCTTGGGTAAATTTAACTTCTCTAAATTCCCCCTCTTTTCTTTTCCTTCAGAAATGTTAGAATATTAACTACTTCAGAGAGTGTTGGAAGTATTAAACAAGTATAATATATGTCAGTTAAACTGAGAAGTTTCTTTACTATCTTCTCTATTAGAATAATTCCCTAAACACACTGCATAACCACCTCACTCACGTCACTTAACTTTGGAAAATAAAGATATACACAATACAAACAAATAATGAGCTACCTAAAAATGGTGAACAATTTTATGTATACAATAATTTTAATAAAATTTTAATGTCCTGTTTTTTGTTATTTATTTAAATTTCCAAAACAAAATGAAGTGTTCAATTTAGGACAAAATCTGAGGGCACAGCATTTCGGCCCCCTTACCACCAGAACATTGTATTTTTACCAATAAAATTTAAAGTTTACTTTAAAAAGCTAAACAAAAGTGCTTGCTTCGGCAGCACATATACTAAAAAGCTAAACAAAGGTATTTATTGTAGTAACATCCACCTTAACCATATTTGTTTCCTAACCATGAACTTCTGGCTGATTTTACTGACAAGTAGAATTGAGAAAGTGAGGAACAATCAGCTCATCAATACTACATAACATTGTTCTTTTTTTTAGTGGACAGCAAATTGTGCTGAGCTCAAATACTATTTGAGTATTTGTTCAATAAAATAAATGTTCTATGAAATAAAGCCTTCCTATCATGCTTTCAAATATCTAAGGGAAAAATGCTATAAATAATAAAATATTTTAAATGGCATTGCAAATGTTCACCTCAGGCTATACTTAAAAGAATGAGCACTGGAAATAAGAGTGTTACAAATAGACTTTATTGTTTTGCTTTATGGATAGCACAGCAGTTTTTAAAAAAATATGTAAAACTATAGAAAATGGCCATTAACATTCTAATGATCTCTAAGTTACCTGGTGTTTTTGGAAGTATAAAAAGTTTTCTTAAAACTGCTGATGTCAATATAGCTTTCACGCATAGACAGGCGATTAGGTTTGATTTCAAAAATCAGACTACTTTATCCATGTGAAAGATTACTTGGATTTTACTTTAGTTTAAATAATAATAAAACAAACTCCAATAAAATTTTAAGTTGAGATGGGAAAAAACATACATTTTATTTCTACTCTCCCTAACTAAACTTCTGTTTCTGGTTGACAATATATTTTCAAACAACCAGCAAAATGTCACATAAAAATCTTTTTTCTGTATTAACAGAAGATATTGTATGAAATTCCATAGAAATTATTTTGGAAAATTTAGAGCAAATGTTCTGATTTAGTTTTAAACTGGCATCAAATATATATATGTTTACTGAGTGGGAATTGAGAGTATTTGTTCAGATCATCTGACATTTAACATAGATAGGGAGATCCAAAAATAAGCCATAAATATTTTATAACAATATAACTGACTTTTCCCAATTCTCTTTATTTATATTGGTACTTTGGTGGGAAAGTAATGAATTATAAGTATAAATAAGTATAAATATAAATTATAACTATAAATATAAAATATAAATAATAAGTATAAATTATAAATGCATGAGATTTCTGGTAGCCATTATAATACAAACCTCTCTGAATGTCAGCTTGAACCCTAAACTTCAGACATGTGTCATGGCCAAAAATGGTGACTGGAATTTTCCAAGTAGAAAGTTTTCCACACTTCAGGAAAGTCTTGATTTCACCTCCCTGTTCTCATGCTTTATGTATTTTATAAGGAAAAAAAACTTTTTCCCTAAAGTTTGTCCCCCTAATTCTCTTATATTTCTGCAGCTAAAGGAATCCTAGTCTTTTACTATCGCTCTAAAAATATGATATACTTCAATATAAATATTGAATGTGCCATTTCAGAATCATCTACTGAGACCTTTCCTTGCACCAGTGCTGCTCTTCTGCCTTGCTCCCCTCCTATGAAATACTAAGGAGAGGACAAGTCCTATTCTGAATGTCACAGATGTCGCTTCAGATCATCTGGGGTTTCCATAGTGTCCTATCATGGTTACCCTCCTCTCACTATATCTAGCTATTTCTATAAGCCCCTGAGTTTGACCCTGATTGAGGAGCCTAGGTTTTAGTCCTGGTGTCACTGTCTTTTTATCTTCCTAGAACCAATGTCTTCCTCGGGTGGGAAATTATCTCTGTTATATTCTCCCCCTCCCCCCAATCTTATGACTTTCTTTGAGATCGCCCTCTCTTTCTGGGGTAAATAAACATCATAGCTTAGCGTTAGTAGTAGAAAGTACACTAATTTAATGTTTTCAAAATCTTATTCCCAGAATATTAGTGGGTCGAGGACTTGGGTAGGTTCTGGGATGAAGAGATATATTTTCTGCCTTCAAAGAGCTGAGTTTACTGAACAGACCAGACTGGTTGGGAACATAAGAGAAACACTGGGGTAGGGAGCAGTGGCAGGGAGTTTCTCAGGAGTGCCATTTGAAAGGAGTTACTAGTATGGCTGGTGCTTAAAGCATGAGAGGGAAAAGATTAGAAATAAATTTGGATAGTTGAGCAGGATCTTTTTCCTGGCTTTGTTAATATTTCATGGAGCCTGTTGTCACTGGAAGCCACCGATGCATTTGGGGCAAATCAGATTTGCATACTGGAAAGATCACCCTAAGGGTAGAATGGAAGATAAATAGAAAATGAAGATTGGAGTTGGGTGGGGAGAATTAGATTTAGGGAGACCAGGAAGGAGACTACTGAGTAGTCCAGTTATATGCTGATGACTGTCAAAGAGTAGATGTGAACATTTTGGGAAGTAGACTTGATAGATTTAGGCATTGATTAAATGTAGAGGATGAGGCTGACATCTGGATTTCTGGCTCAGACAACTGAGTAAACACCTTGTTTTCCCCCCGGAGACTCAGAATAAAAGGAGTTTTTGGAGTGGATTTGGTAAGAGAGAGAAATGAGATCAAATGAGTTTGGCTTTGGATCTGCAAAATTTGAAGTCCATGTGGAAGAACTCAGTGGAAATGTCTTAAATAGCCTGTTAGATATATAAAGCTGGAACTTTATACATTTAAAGTAAAGTGTTTAAAAGTTATGTACAGTGGCATACTAAGGGTGGACAGTGGCAGCAGTCCACTCTGGGCGAAGGCAGTAAAAGGGGCATTATTTGTAGAATTAAAAATGAAAACAAAACCAATTAAAAGTCAGTCTACACTGACAATTCAGAAGAATGCCAATGAAAAACATATTCCTCCCTGAAAACATCTTTTATTTGTCTAAGCTCTAAGCAATTGCTGCAATTACTGTCCCCTTTATAAAATCATGGTGCACATGCATCAAGAAGGCTACCATATTACATTCAATTTTGGTTGTGGAAATCTAAAACAGATAGAATAAAATTTCTGTAATTGATAATCCAAATCATGAAAGATGTTATCAGGACAATTTAATAGCATTAGAACATGGGTTTGGGAAGATGAATGCCAAATTGGGATATAATGGAAATATGCAAAAATCATATATCTATAGATAAGATAAATTAGAATTTATCTCGTAAATTTTAGTACTACATAAAAGTCTTCATGATCTAATACTGAGTTATTTCTCTTATTATGTGTCCCCATTGATCACTTCATCCATGTTGACTTTTTTAGTATTTTTTATACTATGCCGCCTCGGGATTTCTGCACTTAGTCTTCTCTTTGGAATGCTTTTCCCCTCATAAACTCATGGCTTGTTCTTCACTTTCTTCAGGTATCTTATCAAATATCCTCTTCTAAGGGAACTCCTTCTTGCTTACCTTATCTAAAACTGTATCTCTCACCTCACCCACCATTCATTTGCTGCGCTATGCTCTTCCATGCTTTTTTTTTTTTTTTTTTTTACCATTTATCACTATCTAAAGTGCAATGGAGTTTATTGCTTTTTATAAATTGCTTTTTATTTGTTCCTTTGTTATCAGTTTCCCTAAAATGTAGGCATGAACAGTGGTTTTCTTTTTTTATTTATTGTTAGATCCCAGTTTTCATAGGCTCACAGGTATAGAGTAATTACATAATAAATATTTGTTGATTAAATAGACAAAGGATATTGCATGATTTGCAAAAGTAGTTTTATAATAAAGAAAATGTATATATATATACTATATAAAAATAATAAAACCTCTTTTTTTGGAAGGAAGGACTCATGTCTTAAATACCAAATGCTTTCACAGTGCCTACCTCAGTTTCTGCACAAAAAAGTACTTAATAGATAGGGTAAATATATGTTCTAGTTTGCTCCTGTAGTTTCAGTATTAATTATTAATGGCACCTCCTTTAATTTTCACAGGGATCTCAGTTAGGATAATAATATAATCCTTTAGTGAATAAATGTCTGATGAATGAAATATTAAAGACCACTGTGAAAAAGGTAAAGCTATTTGAGGTATATCCTACTTTCACCTCTCCCCAGCTAATTATGCATTTAATTGGATAAAGTTTCTAAAGAAAATAGCTTAATATAATTCCCTCCCTGCCCCACCCCACCTGATTTTACCTCCTGTAGCTGTCTTAGTTTTATATTTCCATTGAATTCCATAATAAATATATATTTTTGGATTGAATAGTTTAATTCATTCACAAAGTATTTACTGAGTCCCTACAATGTGTTTGGTCTTTTAAGAGGCTCCCTCTCTGGTGGGGATTCTAATGGTATTTTAGAGCCAATGTCACAAGTATAAATGATTATTAATTATTTTTAGAAACATTTTAAAAAAATGCTTTTAATGCAAATAAGAAAAATAAAAATAAAATTAACATAAACTGGAGTCTTCTAAAATAACTATAATGCTCTTAGAAGTTTACCCAACTCTGCCCTACTATAACCCTCCATAATCCTAACACCTTAAAAATAGCACTCTCAGATTTGGAATTCATTTAGTCTTTAATTTTATGAGTATTTTAAAAATTTACATTTTATATAAAAATTTTGTATCCTACTTTCACTCATTATTTTATTATAGATGCTTTCAGACCACTACGAGTCCACATTATATCATAAGCATACATTATAATTATAAGTATGGCTATACTTTATGTTAATTGTTTAATCAATTCTGTATTATAGACATTTGATTTATTATTACTTTTAATTATAGAGAAATTCTGTAATAAATGCCCTTATAACTCTGGGTTACTTTGTATTTTGATTTCCTTTGAGTAAAAAATGTTGAATCTCAGTCACGGGGTTTAAGTTAGACTTTTTATACCTCCTGATATGATCTTCTAAAATATTTGTACTAATTTATGGCATTAACAACAATTTAAGATGCTATACTTTATGTTCTAAATTTAACTGCATCTTTACTAAATTGGGTATTATTATTATTTTCTCTTCTGTTACTAGAAGAGAGATGAAAAATTTGCCAGACAGATAGAAGGCCAACAGCTACTGTGATGAACATACTTATTTTTAGTATCTATTGGCTGATAATATAATTTGATGGTTAAAATTAAAATCTTACTTCTGTTTAGTATCTGCTAGAATTTCAATTTTGTACATATTATATAAGTAAATCTTTGTTTCTAAGATGGATATAATTTCTACTTCATAGGATTGCCACAGGCTAATTATTGTAAAACTCCTATTAGAGTGCCTGTACTTAGTAGGCACACAGAGTATAATATTATTATTAAGAAAAAGTAAATTAGACTAGGAGGGAAAAAGGTATACTACAAGTAGTATGCTTTTTTTTTTTATCTGATACTTTAAATGTTTCAAGGTTAAATTTTTTTCCTATAAATCGATTGATTATATTTACACATTCCTATGGTATCATTCAGGAGACTTCATTTATATGTGACAGAAATCACTGCAAAGTAATTTTAGGAAATTTATAACCATTGGTTCATGTAACTAGTTAACTCATGGGTAGATTTGGATTTGGTTTTGTAGATTCAGAGACTCAAATGATGTTAAGTCTTTGTTGCCTTCTTGCTCTGGCTCTCACTCTTGCTGGTTCCACTCTGCTCCTTGTAAAATGGTCTCATTCTCTCCTATACAGGCAGACTCCCTCCATATAGCTAAGGAACACACTCACCAGTGGTTCTAGGCGTCCTCATTCCAACTCATCACAGTGGACAGCTGCTGTCTCCCACATTCGTGATTGAATCTTTTGGGATCCACCTTTTCACCTCCATTTACAATCCAGCCAGCTTTTTTCAGGAGCACTAAACCCTACAGCATTCATGGTATGTAATGAATATACTTGTCTCTTTTGCTTCTAGAAAGGTGTTAATTTTATAGCACAATTTTCATGACTCAGATCAGGAATTTCGACTGAGAAAGTCTGAAGGCAAATGTCGTAAACGCCCAGGCCAAGATGAGAGAGGTGAGCAGAAATGAGTTTGGGAAATCTTCTTGGACATCCAAAGAACTACAAATACCACCTATGCTTAGCTGATGACATTACAGAGAATTTTGTCGCATGCCTAGAAGAATATTGATAAGTTGGTTTCTTTGATAAATGTTCATTTCCCAAGGCACTCCCTGCAGGTGCTGAAGTGAAGCTATTATCATTGCCACCATCTGGGGCCCAGAGGAAGCAGGGTGATGCCTTGTGTATTCTTCTGTCTGGCTTCCCACCATGGATGTCTTCTTGAGGTCTTTATTGAAGTGCCTCAAAAAGTAGGGGAGAACTTTCTGAGGTGAAAAAGTGATAATAGTCTTTTGGTTGTTAGAGTGCTATTCATGATCTGCTAAAAAAATATCCCTTGGTGCCATTGTTAGAGCCATAATAAAGATCATTGGTTAGTTTGAATGTGATATTTCTTATGTTTCTATATAATGCTGCTTAGATTATAATCCTAGATAATAATCATTGTCAGCCGAATCATCTGAGAAAACAAAGGAAAACATGAGCATTCAACACCCAAAACTGAACCATTCCATTTTCTCTAAGCAGCATGCACCTGCTGAGGTGTGAGCTGCCTGCCATCAGTGTCATTTCAAATGATGACATTTCATCAGTGTCATGAGAAATGTGATTGACTTTTCTTCTGCTATGAATGAGGCCCAGATTTTTATTCCACTTTTAGGGCTGTTGGATCGGCCTGCATTTTCTTTGGTGTCTGTGGTAAGTTCTTGCTCAGAAAGCTATTACCTCTTTGATTTTGTCTTGAAGGTTACAAGTCACGTTAGGCAAAGCTGTGAGGATTTTGCTGAATCCTTGGTGAAAAGCAATCATCGCTGCTGAGTTTCCTTCATTGATACTTACATACATTTTGACAAATAGTATGCTATTTGGCATAAACACGACAACAAATTATGTTGTCGTGTTTATGCCTTTATCTTATTCTAAAAATCTCAGTTTTAGGGATATGGAAATCCAAGTGGAAGATGAGGTCCTTGATGTCAGTTAGCAGGTAGCAATTTCTAGCTTGTTTTATTTCTAAATAAGCTACTTTAAATTAAAGAGGATTAATTTCTTGTAACCTGCATGTGTAGACTGAGAAAAGAAAAAAAATTCAATACTAGACTCACATTTTTTTTTATAATAGAGCCTTTTTTTGTGTGTAAAGCTTTTGTGCCAATATTTAATTATTCAGATAATTACCTTAATTAGCCAATGGAAATACAACTACACCTAAATGGAATTAAAGTTGGGAATGTAGCCCAGTGCTTTTGATTTTGTTTTATTACTTTACTGTGAATATTGGCTTATTTAATCCTCTATTGTTCTCTCTACACTTTTATTTTGGGCTAATTTATTTTTCTAGCCCCAAATTGCATCTCTATGTGAATAAAATCTGAACTATGGATAATTTCAATCCTATTGTCTCAGACTATCTATCCCTATCTTTCTAGATGCCTACTATACATTTCCATTTTGTGATTCCATCATAATCTCAAACTTCATGTACCTAATATCCAAAATATATAAAGAACTCATACAACTCAATGATAAAAAAATAAACAATTCAATTAAAAAATAGGCAGAGGACCTGAACAGACACTTCTCCCAAAAAAGACATAAAATGGCCAACAGACGTATGAAAAGATGTTCCACTTCACTAGCTAGTAGGGAAATGTAAGCCCAAACTACAATGAGATACCATCTCACACCTGTTAGAATGACCCTCTCAATGTATTCTCATCAAGCAGAGAGACTTATTAAAAAATAAATCAGATAATATCACTCCTTTGCTGAAAAGCCTCCAGTAACTGCCATTGCACTCACAGTAAAACCTCCATTTCTCTTTCTTTGACCTAAGTTATTACATCATCATGTCACACCTAGATAACTGCAATATCCTCCAAGCCTTCTTAAACTACTCTCTCTGGATTTTGATCTGTCTGAATACCTTAACAAGGCCTATCTTTATGAAACACTTTTTTATCACCTTACTTTATAACACACAATCCTTATCTCATAATATTTCAAGTAAAAATTCCTCTGGCTCTTAAAGCCTTCCATAGTCTACTCCAACTATACAAAACACTCCTATTTCTCATTTTTGCTCCAAAAAGCTCCATTCACTTTAGTCAAGCCAGTCTCAGATATACTCCATGTTCACACATTATCCTGGAAGCACTTTTTTTTTTTCTGTATGTCTGCTTTGGTCATAGACATCCTCCAAGGCTTACTTTATTTTCTAATTTCTATAAAGCTTTCTCTGACTACCCTGGTTCTCACTGATTTACCTTGCTTTCAAACATCTGTTGAACTTAAATATTTGTACTGCCCACTTTAACATAAAGATTTACTCTCTGCAATCGGTCACAGATTATTTCACTTAATAAGCACCTTTTAGAAGGGGCCATGTCTTTTCCATTTGATTTTCTGTTGTGATGTTGAGCCCAGGAAAAGTGCTCAACACATATTCGTTTATTGACTCATTTTAGATGTCATCTTAGGTTATCTATTAATTAATTATTAAACATGTTATATGTGTTAACAACATGGCACTAAATATGAAACAAACAAAAGC
Organism: Pteropus medius; assembly: GCF_902729225.1. NCBI lineage: Eukaryota > Metazoa > Chordata > Mammalia > Chiroptera > Pteropodidae > Pteropus > Pteropus medius. The sequence goes on along the minus strand of NW_024346062.1, from coordinate 11,595,754 downwards.
AGACCTTTTTGGAGTCTACCAGAGAGAAAATGCATGATACACAGAATAATGAGAATTATTTATTAAGCATTTGGCATTTTAGTTATGAGGAACCCGAAGTTCAAAGGGGTGAAGGAACTTTGTCAAGAACAAAAGAACTAGGAAGTGGCAGAATGAATTTCAAATATAGATAGTCTGCTAGCTGAGTCCATGAACTGAATTGCCTCTCATAATATACATTTGTTTACTGTAAAATTTTAAGGGCCTGGGCCATTATTATAATTTTAATATAAAGTTTCTTATGTATTTTGCTAACACTAAATATATAAATCATATATTTCCCTTTTTGCTATATCAGAGAACTATGTGGGCTTGTACTTTGTTTCAGTCAAATATCTGAGAAAAATAGTCAAATAGTCACCAATTTTCTCAGTTAAGCCCACTTTATAAATAGCTCTTGGCAACTTAGGGGTCCACATGGTGAGTGCATAGTACTATCTTGCAGTCATTCCATCACTGGGACAAGAATTTCGAGGATCTGTCAGTCTTACAAATTACTTTCAGAAAGACTTGTTTTCAATAGTTGAGTTTAAAAACATTCTAAATTGCATTTACTACAGTTTGTTTAAAGCTTTTTTTCCTGGCCTATCTTTCTGAGTTACAGCTTAATTTTTCACTGTCTTATTTTAATTTCTCTCTTTTTTTCTAGATTTCATCCTCTCATTTATTATTCTTTGTCTCCTCTCTGTTTCTGGCTTTTCTTCCTGCAGCTGGGCTTTGGTTAGAAGGGGTGGGCGCAGCTGCCCAACCATTTTCACATTCTTTACTGATGTGATTTTCTTGAGGTAAAACATCACTTAAGAAATATTACTCAACAATTAAATGTTTCTGTCCTCCTCAGATTCGGTATCTGAAATTCTGCCAATAAGACCCTTTGCAGTTGTTTGTATTGGTTTGGATCCCTTCCTGTTATTTTAGTCGTTCTGTGCTGGTTTGCCTTTTATGTAATATTTTGTTATAGTTGTAATTTCTCCTTTCTATCTAATATGAACCACTGACTTGTTTCTACTGTTATCTTTCTTTTCTTTTCTTTCTTTTTTTTTTTCCAGGGGAAGAGGGCTCATTGACTACTTTTTTGACTGCTTTTGACTACATATTTGACTGCTTTTTAAACTAAATGTTTCATCAGTTTGCTGGGCCAGGTTTTCATAGGATTCAGGGACAATTTTGGAGGCAGGAGTTGGATTCTTGCTCAGCCTTTGAAGTTTCTGACTTGTCCACTGTGCTCTTGGATTAAAGCAGGGGCAATTTATATTGATATCACTACTTAAAGGCACAAAGTTGCACCCAGTAGATTTATGGTGGACATCTGAGATTATCAGGTTTGAGTGTTATTTCTAAATGACGTGTTTTTTAATCTTTCAAAAGTTATCCTAGACTTTTTTAGAGTAGCACTTTAGCTGACTTTTCAATAGATCCATTAGATATTTAAACATTTATATTAATTTGTTGAATAACCCATATACATTATGCTTAGTTTATCTTTAGACAAATAACGATGTGTCAGAGTACCTGAATTAAATGACACTATTTAGCATTTATAGAAATGAGGGAGGTGGGTCCAGGGATAATATTAAGATATTTAATAATCATGAATACCAATGCTCAGAATGGAAGCCAACCTTACAGTTGGGTCTTGGACCTCCTATCATGCTAGTACTTAACATCTTAGTTGTTGGATTATTGGGAAGCTGGCATCCTAGTGGAGGGCACCAGGGTATACACATGGGAAACTTGAGTTAATATAGAATTATTTTAATACTTTAATAAGTGGATACATATTAGTCTTGGGTGAGAATATGCTCACAGTTGATTTGTTTTTATTCAGATGCAGTCATCTCCTTCCAATTTATACAGTGTGAACCATACAGAGTATTGTGATGGTGTATGATTTCCCATGGTGGTTTTGGTGAAGTGTGTCCAGGTCAAGTTTAGATCTTTTTAAATTGAGGTTCCCAATTTTATGAAAATCAAAGCCTACCTTCATCTAGAGAAGGAAGTGTTCTTTTTTTTGTTGTTTCACAAAAGACACTTAATTTAGGATTGAGTTTTGGTTGCAGAAGTTATTAACTATAATTTTGGGAAAATTATTTAATAACTTTAATTTTACTTCTTCCTTACTGATAAAAAGAAGGGAATGGAATCAAATAAGCTCTAAGCTCCCTTTAAGATCTCATATCTCAAATTCTATTCAAATACCAACACAAAAACTTCTTTTGTCTGATATTTAATAAAAATCAACTCATTTCTTAGAATGTATAGAAAAAGACAGAGGATGATCAACTTTTGGGAATATAAAGCATCCCTAATAATTACTTATATATTTCTTTCCACAGGGTTTCAATACTCTGTTTAAAGATTATCTGACTAAAATGTTTTTTCTTTGATTTGCATACAAAAGCAAAAAATGACTATATAAAATAAATTTCCTTTTCTCTATATAGGAGTATTTGATTGCATTGTGAAACATCACGATAACCTTTCTGCAATGAGGGTGAAGTTACACTGAATTCTTCTCTCTGTCTCATATGGAAGACATAATTTTCAATGTTTATTTTAATTGAAAATGGGTTGAACTTAGTGAAAGTTCATTGTTGAGTTAGCGTTTGTCACTTTGGGACCATGTAGAATGAGCTGTTTTTTGACATTAATGACACGTATGTAGAAAGTCAGAACTATTAATTTGTAGAATAAACAGTCCTTACCTAAATTAAAGAATAAACAAGAAATGATCATTTCTTTTTAACCTTAAAACTGCTCTGCAATTAATCTGGATCACACATCAGAATTCTCTTAGCCTTTGGCATTTCCACAGGTCTCTGAAGCACAACAGCTAAATTGTTTAGGTCATTTGATAACCTGTTTTACAGATAACAGCTTTAGACCCTAATGATCACATTTTGGTAATTCTCTTATTTAGAAACTAAATCATGATCTTTCACACAAAGCTAAATATATTCCCTTTAAGGTGAAGACCAATACTTTGCCTGTTCTAATTATAGTATCAGTTATCATGTTCTAGGTCTTCTAAGACTAACATGCCACAAGGGAAACAACCCTAAGATAATGAGTGCCTTGTTTATGATTGGGATTTCATATATTTTTATTGACTTTAGGTGTAATCCTTGTTGGTTCCAATTTAACTGCAGTGTATGCATTTATTAAAGACTACACAACTAATTAAAGAGTGAAATTTGCAACTAGAATTAGAAACCAGAAAAAGTAACCACAACAGGAAAGACTCAAGCTGAGGATTTGGCCAAAAATGTATTCATTTGTTCTTCCATCTACTACCCACCATTAAAGAAATATTTATTCAAGGCCTAACAGACCTTGATCCCAAGGAATTCACTTTTGGAGGATATATTAAAAATATAAATTATTATAGTATACTCAGGTTTGTGAAACTAGAGAAGAGCATTGCAAATACAGTGGTGGCAAGAGTAACAAAAATTATGGAGATCGCATCTGTACCAGAGAATCATCTAAACAATTTATATTTAATCTTTATGATAACAAGAATAAGGTATGTACTGCAATTATCATTTCCATCCTACAGATTGGAAATTGAATTATAGGAAGATACTTATTCAGTGTCACTCAGTGATTCTGGGACCATTGAGAAGAATCACTTCTCACAGAAGGGAGACTGAGTTCTCTCAGAGATTAGCTCCTGAAAACAGTTATAAAAAGACCCCGTGTATGGCAAGCACTGAGCCTAGTAGGTCTTTTCAAAATCATCCCCTATAGAAAGATGTTTCTATCCAGAATATCTAGAATATTTTATCCAGAATATACCTGCACTGCTGAACAAGGATACAATTGGCACTAGTCTTAGCATTACATTTCTCTTCCCAGTTACATGTATGTTACAGTCAGTCATTGATTATTAAAGTCTATGTATATGGCAATACACAGGCTGCAGCTGCATCATGAGATTTCTTCACATAAAAATTCAGATATGGGGATTCTCTTAAAAAACATGTAGTTCTCATAATGCAGAGTTTGAGTTCCCACCAGATAGGGACTAGCTGGAAATAAGCAACCATTGTCCTTTGTAAATGGGCAGATATGTCCCAATTTGCCATGGTTCCCATCACTCCTTATTTTATCTTATGCTTGGTTCAAATTCCTTGCCTAAATTTATAGGCATTTTAGTTTGCTCTTCCTTTTTGAACCATCACTATTTTTATTATATTTAAGGATAAGAATGAATGAATTGATAGATGAACATTCTCTTTATTATCTTAAGTAATATTATCTGGGTGATAGCTGATGCTGTAATTCCAGGATATGTTTTCTTCTTATTTCTCCAAAAATATGATGGGGGAGGGAGGCAGGGAGAGGGAAAGAGAGAGAGAGAGAGAGAGAGAGAGAGAGAGAGAGAGAGAGAGAGAGAATGAGAATAGGAGAACTATATAACAAAGACATTTATCAGAGAAACACATGTAATGTCAATTGAACTAATATTTGTTAAGATTTTTTTTCTAGTTAACAACTTTATCAATGTCCACACAAATTTATTTTATTTGTATTTGAACAGTTCAATATTTGTTTAGTTTGTTCTTTAAAGTAAATAATTGAGACTTTTTCCCAACTGCCTCTGGGTATAAGAGTAGAAAAATAATGAAACATTAAAAGGAAACAAGCTTTACAAATTTATTGACTCAAAAACAGAAAAATAGATTAGCTGGAAATACTAGAAGGGGTTGTTGTAGTATTAGGACATTGTTGTATTAGGACATTGAGGCATCAACCCGTGTGCAATTAAAAAATAAAACCTGTGAGGAGGCAATGTGAGAGAATAAAAGCCTATTAAAGCACTCCTAAGATTTAAGTCTCTTGCCAGCAGAGCCATCTGTCAAGAGATTATGGTAGGAAATTTCTGTAGGAATTTTCCCTTGGGATCAAATGAAGTGCCAAGAAAAGGTGTTTGGCATAAGAAGTGAGGACAAACTCTGAGAGTCTTCTGCTGTGTTTCTCACAGACAGAGAGGGAACCACCAACCCACTGGGTCTCAGAGAAGAGGAAGAGAAGAAAGGGATGTCTCTGTATTGCTTTTGACCAGAGAACTGAAGTCATATTAAAAAGAGTTTATGAAAACAAATCTCTTTTAAGGTAAGTTAAACTTTGCTGCACTGAATTCTTAAAATTTTCCATAATTCAAAGACAATAAAGTAATTTATTGAACTTTGCATACTAAGGATACTAATAGAAAAATGAATGTTAAGTTTCTGAGTCAAATTGCAGAAGGCGATAAAAAATACTTGAGCCAAAGTGAGAATGTCATTTTTTTTTTGAAAACTTGAATCTTTGGAGTTTGTGAAAATACCCAAGACATTTATTTATATGGAATGTAATACTAATATGCTATTTTCACTGATTTACGAAGAAATGCTGGGTAAAAAGTAATCAAGATGAATTCATGAGTATTTGCCTCTAGAGAATTAAGTTCATGCCATGCTGTGAAATAATTAAAAACCATACAACCATGAAAGTTACAAGGGTTTATAATAAGGACAAATATTTCATAATGTTTCTAGAATTATGTTAGGAAAAGATACTTTAACTTTTAAGATTCTAAATAGATCTTAGTTCATTTCCTGACCTATGTTCTCGTATAGTAGTATACTGTGTTTTTTAACAATAGTTCTTCACTATTTCCTTTGTGATTAATTTTATCTTTATTTCTTTTTAAGAGATGAAAAATGTTGATTATAAAGTTAGAATAAAAATATCAAAGATTTATTATCTAGACTATGAGATAAACATACAATTTTTCAGATTTTTTTGTCAGAAAGAGAGCTGTTTCTTTAACTGTTAAGAAAACAAACAGGTAAAAGGTATCTCTTGCCCCAGTTAAGCAATTTTTAAACAATGTATAATACTGACAATTGTTAATCAGAAATCAGAACTAACCGTAGTTAAATTCAATTTTATTTTGTCTTGATCAAAATAAAGACATTTTGTTTAACACATTGGTTACTTAGAGAAATGGAGATGAGGAGACATAAATATAAATTCTAAATGGAAATAGGAAATAATCTTATTTGCTTGGAAAGAATAAAAAGTCTAAGAAAACAGGGCTAATTCTGAGTGATCACAGCGATCCAGTGTTCACGCTGGCAATGTGCCCATATCAGATTATTGTGTCTGTAATTGGAGAGAAATTATCTAGTGAATTTAAGTCAAGTTATCTTATGAATTCAATTATAGTGGACAATTAATTTTAATAACACAGTCTTTTGAATCTTCCTTCTTCTCTGACAAAAGAACAGTTGTGCCTGAATTATCAGGATATTGTTTAAATTCTTAATATTTTGTTCATTCTTCCATTCACTTGTTCATTCAGCTAATATTTAGTGAGCAATGTTCAGGTGGAGGGCATTATTGGGCTAGGCAAGAGATAATGAATGGACATAGCCCCTCTCTCAACGGACTTATAGTTCATTACATGACACATAATTACTCCTTTAATAAGTTTCAAAATCGTTTGTAAAACAAAACTTGAATATTATTTCACCAACATAAATTTAAAGTAACAGAAGATAAGTGATAGCAATAAGATGTATCTGTATTAATATTATAATTCAAGGTTTTCAGTACATTGATTTTATTTTTACTTGAATATTTTAAAAATTTGTTTAAATAAGCTAGTACTGAAATGGACATTATTTGCTGTGCTTTTGAATTTTCATTAAATATGGTTTCTAATTCTTTAAAGACATGAAAACATTAATTTTATATGTGGAAAAAGACAAATCATTCCTGCACAATAAAAAGTACACAAATTTTACTAAAAATTTACAAATATTGTATCTTGTTTGTAGTCAAAGTCTGATCTCTGCATATGGACACATATTTGAATGTTAAGTCTATTTGAAATTGGAAATTAGATTCTTACCTGCTATATCCATTGTTCCTCAGATTGATTTGGGGGTATGTGCATTTCTAGCATTTTTGGCAGTATTATAATGGTTGGTCCTGAACAAAAATAATATGTAAGTTTTTGAGTTATGGAGATCCTCTCTGGAATCCTGGCCAGAAATAATGAAGTTCTTGCTTAGATAAAGGGATCTGGAGCCTGTCACCTCAAATAAAATGCATGTATCATAGAGCACTATCATAGTCTCTTTTTAAAATAATTAAATGCATATTTTTGAATAAGCAAATATGGAAGACTGAAGTATGATCCTTGTCTCTTTCCCGCCAATAGTGAGCTGCTTCTAGAATCTCTAATCTTAAATTCTCTGCACTTTGAAAAAAAAAAAAAAACACTGTTTGCATATTATAGGAAGAGCCTATGTCCCTAGATTCTTTCCTGTCCACTGCTCTAGCACTCGTTAGGGGTTTCTGTTCTTGCTGTTATAACAAGAAGAGCAGAAAGGGAAAACATCACAGTACAGGCATGAACTCACTGCAGCATTGCTTGTTCTCTGTTAGCTTCAGCTCTTTGGCTCTTGCTTTCTCTTGCCACCTATGTGGACATGACCCTGCTTGGGGCCTCAGTTTTGAGGTTCTAAATCCTCAGCACAGTGCAGTGAACCAACACGCAGCATCAGTTACTTGCATAGGTGTTGTTCCAGCACTAAACTTGTCAGGCAGTTGTGCTATCTCCAGGGATTTTCTTTTCTTGGTCCTTTACTTGATATGAAAAATAACTGTGGCATAAGCTGGTTTGGGATGAAAATATCACAACCTCAAACTTAAGTGCTATGCCAATGAATTATACCAGAGTAAGAATGAGTTAGAATAAAGCGATACTACCTTCTGATGTAGCTATTTAGTTTTCCTTCTGTTCTTTACTCTTTATGATCTACTCAGACAGGTGTCAAGGACTGTCTTTTATTTTATTTTATTTTATTTATTTTCTTTTTCTTTTAACACTATTGACTGAAGGCCCACCAATATTTTTTAATTCACATTATAGTCATTGGATAAATAAGTCTACGTGGTGAATTCTCTGATTGCTTCTTTGTGATTCCAGGACCTGGCATAATTCTTGGCATAAAGTAGGTACTTAATCTTTGTAAATACTTGAATATACTAAACGGAGATGGACTACCTGGTACATGTAGGCAACTTGGAGAAGCTGTGTAGATCCTAGTTCATTTTTAAGAAAGATGAACTAGTATTAGAAAATAACTGAGAGACTATCCTCAGACCATTGGGTTTCTCTGTCACAGAAGGACAGTCACAGAGAGGAGCCTTTAAGTCCCATTCTGAGACCTCCAAAACTGTCACTTTTTAAAGCCACTTCTAACAATATACAGGAACACAACTGTACGAGAAGGACACAAAATCATTTAGTTCCATGGATGCAAGTCAACAATGCCTAGGAAAAATATTTAAATATCCAATAAAATAAATTACTAATTCTAAAACTGTTTTATGAAGTTGAGAAGTTCAGATTAAGAGGATAACAACTAATTAAAGTGGGAAACTGGATTATTTGACAAATTCATCTATGTATATAACTAAATTTCCATTTCTGTTTTTGTTTCAATAGTAGTTTCCTTGCTGCTCTTCTTCACAAAATTGCTGAGTTAAATATTTTACCATTGTCTGAGTTATTCAAAACTCTATACAATATCATTTTGTGATACATGGAATTACTTTATTATTATTATTAAAACAATAGAAATCTACATTTATGTAATAGTTCATCTTAGTCACAAATGTTAGCAATGTAAAAGTCCTTAGCAACACTCTAAGCAAATTGCCTCATTTTACAAATGAGGGAACTGAGTTATATGAAAGTTAACTTGAGATTTTTTTCCAAAAAAAAAATCAAAATTGTCATTCAAAGTTATGTTTTCTGTTATATGAAAAATGATTGTCAATGAGACACTCAAGGTCAGAGTTGATATCTGGCTTTATCTTCTTTTAAAAATGAATTTAATGACTTCATTAAAATTTAGGCGTATATAAAAGGCAGCAATACTATCACTCAGTTAACGGATTTACTTATCAGAATTTCAAACAAGGAATTCATCAGGCTACAAATTCTTTTCAAGGAACAGACTGTCCTGTATTCAAAGGACTTGAAGGCCATATCTCCTGTCATGCCCCTGATGAAAATTCTGATGATGTATGCTAGTATGTCGTGGAGAGAGGGCTGCTTTCTGTCTTGGCTAGCTCAGGGTACAGAAGTCCACCAAGAGAAAGGCAGAGTTAAAAATTTCCTCTTCTTTAGAGAACCAATATGTTCAGAGCATCCTGGCATTTCTATTCTGAATTGAGTTTCTATATTCCCAAGTTATCCTATCTGAATGTCCTTAAGGCCATGTATCCTGCTAGGTGTCCTTCAGGCTGAGAACTGGCCTTTAGAGTCAGCTCCCGCAGTGGCTCAAGACCCAAGGCAGTTCAAGAGAAAAGGCAGAAACAAATGTAAGATGGTGACTAAGACGTTGACAGACACCCACCGAAAAGAAAACAACACACGCATACACACACACACACACACACACACACACACAATTTATGGAGAGACAGAGACATACCATGGTAGTGACTTCTTTATTTATAATAAAAACTAAGCTCTTAAAGAAAAATAGCATAATTAGAGTAAAACTATCTTGACTTAAAGAATACCAGTGTTTGAAAACATTTTCTTTCTCTGAATGCAGCTTAAGAAAGCATTTCTGAATATGTGTTCTGTGGGAACACCAGCTCCATGGAATCTCTTCCACCATCATCCCCTAACCCTCATTCTAAGAATTTGGTGATGATATAACTTTAAGAAATATTGGATTGAACAAAGTTAATTAACCATCCTTATCACAGAGCTTTAAAAATCATTGTAAATCTCTAAGATGCAACTTTCCTAAACTTATCTGACTACTGAAATTTTTTTGGTTTGGAGCATCTCATGATAGCAGTACTCTGTTCAACATACTTGAGAGATGGTGACTTCCATCATTTAGCACTGTGTTGGGTATTGGGGGTAACCACGACATTTTTTCATCTTGTGTAGAGCTTATAGTTAAATGCCATGAAAGGGAGTCCTAATTTGATAAATCTTATGGTTGGGTTAGTAGTATAATGGCATCATTGACCACCATTTTCATTCAGAATAGACTATCAGAGGTCTAATAAGTTATTCAGAAGTGAGCTGACTCAGGTTACTAGTTCGCAACTTTTTAAAGCAGTGACAGATCTTTTGTTTAAATGTAATCTTCCATCGATATCTAATATGTAACATAGATAAAGGCAAGTTGATTTGGTTGGTTTTGGATAGGGTTATAGAATTTTTCCTTTTTGGCTTTGTTCAAAGCCAGCAATTTAGCATGTCTTTGACCTTGCTTCCATCATCACATCTCTCTTCTCTCTGACCACAACCAGGAGAGAATCTCCATGTTTAAAAACTCATGTAATTACATTGGGTCTACCTGTATAATACAGGATAATCTCATTCCAAGGTCCATATCCTTAGTTATATCTGCAAAGTCTCCTTTATATATTCACAGATTCCTGGCATCAGGATGTGAACAATTGGGTCGTATCATTCTGCTTATCAGAGTATTATAAGCCCCTCCCTCAAATGCTAAATCACTAAATATATTAGTTTCATCTAACTAAATAAATTATGAGTCATTTTCCTCTTTGCATGTGGGTTCTTTTCCTAATGAACAGGAAACTACTATTCAACCTCCAGAGTCCTGGGCCAGTGAGCCCCTACTATGGGATAAATGCCTTTCTCTGATATATCTGATTGCTGCTCCTTCTGAGTTTCTTCTTTATTTATAAGTAGTGGCTTCTGTGTCCAGCTCTATCTGTGTCCTTGTGGGCTCCTGTTAATACTGTGAGCTCCCCAAAGTGGGGATTCAATCCAATTTGGCTTTCTTTTCTTTTCTTTTCTTTTCTTTTCTTTTCTTTTCTTTTCTTTTCTTTTCT
>NW_024346062.1:11476857-11584805 GCF_902729225.1 Pteropus medius | reverse complement strand
CTTTCTTTCTTTCTTTCTTTCTTTCATCAGCAGGCTTTCTCTAGGTGATATTCCTTGAGATACTTTGTAGGTGACCTTCCCACATTTTTGTCTATCATCCACATGCCAATGACTCAATTAATTTTTCCAGCTTTGAGTCCTCCTACAGTTCTCAACTTACTTAGCCAACAGTCTATGAGACATCTTTTCTTTAATGCCCAATAAACATCGGAGTCAAAGTCTTTAAGACTACTCTCAGCTTCAGTGATTTGCTAGATGGACTCTCAGAACTCAGAAAATCTCTTAAACTCATGATGGTACTTTATTACAGTGAAAAGACACAGATTATATTTAGCAAATGAAAAAGGGACATAGGCTGTAGGCCAGGAGAAATCAGGCACTAGCTACCAGCTGTTCTCTGCCAGTGACATTCTAAGCACACTTCATTCTCCCAGCAACAATGTACAATAACATATATAAAGTATTTTCATTGTTTACCTTTTAAAAAATGTGTGTTCTATCTTCTTCTTTACCTTGGTATAATATAAGACACTGCAAGCACAAGATCTTACTAGTTCCCTTTATAACCCTTGGTTAATGATAAAAGATATTCACGTAATATTTACCCATCATCAGAGTTTAAAAAGTTGCTTGGATTATAGCTGATGTTTAATAAAAAGTTGTTTAACTAAATTTGAAGGCTACTAATAATGAGGGAAGTCCAATAAAGCAGGGGGTCCCCAACCCCCGGACCGTGGGCTAGTACTGGTCATGGGATATTAGGAACTGGGCTGCACAGCAGGAGGTGAGTGGTGGGCAAGCGAGCAAAGCTTCATCTGTATTTGCAGCCGCTCCCCAGTGCTAGCATCAAAGCCTCAGCTCCACCTCAGATCATCAGGCATTAGATTCTCATAGGAGCACTGTTCCCTGGTTCCAGAAAGGTTTGGGGACTGCTGCAATAAAGTAATTTCTCTCTCAATTTTCTTTAACATTTTCCTTCCATTTATTAATTTGGTATAAAAAAGCTTTTATTTATTTATTTTTTTGTCTTAACTATTAAAAAAATAAAAATGATTCATACAAGTTTTGGTGAGTTTTACTATTATATTGAAATTCGATTTTAAGGCTGACATGGTTTCAACATATTTCACAATTGATTAAGCAACCACGAAATACATTGGAGAATTGTGTTCATAAGATTCCTCTACTTTTTATTTGATATATCTAGGATTTTAGATGATGAATATTATGTTTAGACTAAAAATGTCATGTTGTTTTAATTTTGTTGTGTTGCATATTGCTATTGCCTTTCTCTTTAGTTTTGTTACTTATGTTGTTTACCTCTGCTGAATAAAAATGACAGAGGAATGTCACTAACGTTTAATTCAGAGTTTAGTTAACATGGTTTTGTGATGATAAGCAGAATCAATGACAAGCAAACTAACTTATTTTTATAATAAAGTAAATTATAAACTGAATTTATAATTATAAACTGAATTTTAATTGCCAAATATTTATTTATACTTTGGCAAATCTAGTAATCTTCTAAAATAACTTCAGTTTGACAATCTTCTATTAACATCAAGAACACGTTGTAACATCTGATTACAAAAAGTATTGAGTAATTTACTTTAATATGCTGACAACAAAGCTGTACCAATTTATAAAAACATTGGATACAGATGAAAGCCTAAGAAATGAAGGGAGCATATTTGGGTAACTATAACACACCCCATTATCAAACCTGAGATTAATATTGGCACATACTAAAAAAATGTTGCTAAATCTTAATCTACCATGTCAGCATCTTTCAAAATATTTCATAACTAACCACTAGCTCCTGAAAAACATAATTCCAGGTCTACTCCCTTCCTGCCTATAACACATAGCATTTCTATGACTTAGTCCTGATACTGTGGTTCTTGCTTGAGCATAACAAAAAGAACCATGTGTATTGTTCCTGTCCACCACTGCATCCTGGACCCTGCTGTTCTGGTGGATTTTGCTGACATTAAGCAAATCTTTAGGTTTCAGGAAGCCTGGGCAGGTGCACTAGATGCATCAGAGGCACATGTGTAATAGCGTGGAGCATTTCTCCTTGGCCTGTTAGGTTTGACATGCCAAAATAGCCCAGAAGGAATAGCAGTACCATTTGAAGTAGGTGAGATGCTTCCCTGATGTTACTTCTCTAAGTTTTAGATCAATGCCTGGGAGATGAATCGAAACATGTGAGAGTCACCAAGGGGAAATGTGCAGGAAAGGTTGCAGAAGAAGTGAAGCACCCAAGCCCAGGGAAAAGGTGGGGTGAGATGTGCAAGTAGGAAAAAACAAAAGGCTGAGCCATTGGAAGCCTAATTGACAATGGCACAGCTGTGACAACAATTTGCTGGCGGTCTGACCTATTTGATGAAAGGACCTTTGCTTTCCTTAGAACCCCAGATTTGCAGTGGCTCATAGGAACGCACCACTCGTGTTTCCAGCTGGCTCAGCCTCATAAATACCTAAACTCACAAGATGACATTTTTAATGCTTTGCAATTGCTATTCTGCATTTATATTTATTGCAATTCAACATATCCATTAGTGCATCTATCATTGATAAGTTTGTCACTGCTTCAGGAATACAGTCCATCATGCTGCATCAATTTCACTTTACAAGCTATTAATGTACTATAATATGGCTTACAATATCATGTGGATATATTTGATTAGAGAGGTGTCAGAGTCAGTCAGATTGAACTGAGAAATGCAAGAGGACCCAAAATCTTAATTTATTTATTGTAAAGATGAACAGCCTTGATGCACAGTGAATATGTTAATATAACAGGTGTATCTCTTTCACTTTCTCAAACAGGCACTGAAAAGAACAAATTTAAGCAATATATTTTGACTCAGTTTGAAACACAGCAGACTTACAATATTTTGTTGACACTCGACATGTTTATTTTTCAGCAGTATCATAATTGTGTTTTAATATTTCTGCATGCAATTAGCAGCTTTATTCAGGAGACAATGATGGCATGTGAGTCCAAGAGATAGAACAAACTATAGGTTTCTGAAATAGGGTAAATAAAAATATTAAAACAGTAAATAACACAGATTTTTAATACATGACTTAAGACATTTATGGTTGCTATAACAATGTCTGTTAAAAATAAACACAAACAAAAGGCACCTGTACAACAAAAAAATTAAAATTGTACAGAAATAAACAATGCTCATAATTATGAACTACATTATTCTGCCATTAGAATCTGGCAAATTACTGTTGATGCCCATGGATTCCAGAGGCTGAATTAGGTTATGGCAATCTGAGGTATTTTAACATTTCTGATCCTAATAATATGCTTGAGCCCCATTTTAAATCTTATTGTACCAGTTGCAAAATAGAAAGGAAGACCAATTATCCACTTATAAAAATCTGTTTGTGAACTATTATGAAATCCACCCATGAAAATCATTTTCTAGAGAAGTTAGTTATAGCTTACATGGATAAACACGAGAGGCAGATATACACTTGAACCCTTACTGAGCTATTGTTCAAATGTGCAGCCTTGGGCAAGATAATAATTTCTTCGAACTTCACTTTCTGTATGTTTAATGGAGATAATAAGACCTAATGCACAGGATTGTCCTTGGAATTAAAGAAGATGTAAATTGGGATACATTCACACAATAAAATATAAGTTAGAAAGAGTTAGATGATCCTGTATGTGATGTTACAAAATCATCAGCAAGAACTAGCTAGATTAAAAATATCTAAGATCAGCATGTTATAAGTATTACGTAAAAACATGATATATAATATATATGCATAGAAAAAAATTGGTGGGATATACAAAACATGGAAATCTGTCATAAGGTAAGATAAGGGCAAGATTTGCTTTTCATATTATATCCTTTTATACTATCTGATGTCTTGCTATTTGTTAATATTATTTTTTGATAAAATGCATAGTTTAATTTTTAAAAGGATGTAATTCATGAAGAAGATTAACATTAACACATCCAAGAGCTCAATAGATGCTGGCTGTTTTTATAATGCCAATAATAAATTTTCACCACGAAATGTGATGGACATCTTTGCTGCTGTTCTTATAAGTAATACAGTTTGACTTTGAAATTAAATAAGGAGTTGCATGGGGACAGGATGGATTTACAAAGTCCATGTGATAAATTTCTCCAAGTGTGGGTACACTGTAAACTCAAGAAGCACCAATAGTATGAGGGGCTGCTTAAAAAGAGTGCTAGCAAAACGGTGTCTTCATGAGTGTGCATAAGATGAGGAAGCAGCAGTTCCCGTCTACTCTTACCAGTCACAGTACTCTGGAAACTTGTGTCTTGGTCAGGTTTCCTATCTCAGGAGAGATTGACAAATTAGAGTATTTGTAGAGGAAGATGACCAGGACAACATAGGGAGCAGAGTCCATATCCACATGGATAGCTCAAGGAGCTGAGCACCCGAGGAACTGAAGGAAAGGGGACCCCCGTAGTGACAGTTCAAGGGCTGCTGCACAGAAGGAGGATACAACTTAATCTGTGTTAGTTCCTGAGGGCAGAACTAACCGAGTAGGAGTTAAAAGGAGACATATTTCAGCTTGCTGTCGCAGCTAAAACTCAGCATGTCATGATTTACAGCAGCAAAGTCTAACCCTAGGCAGGGATAGACTTTTCTGTTAAATTCTGAAGATTAAATGTACCAAAGCATCTGGATTCTCATAAGGATAATGTCCCAAACCTAAACTAAATAAATAATCTCTGCAGATACAGCTTTACAAAGGTTAGATACATCTAGTGGATGAACTTTGCGTCTTCTGTAGAAGCTCATGCTATCGCTGGCTCCATCTCATCTCTACCCCCACCTGTATTCAACAGAATGCTTCATCGTCTTGATTCTGCCTTTTTCAGTGCTGTTAACCATCATCACTTCATTCTGTTATCACAGCTAGAAGAGTTCAGATACTGGGCACTACTGTCCACTGATGCTAGACTTGTCTCTCTACCTCCAAATTGCCTCCTCTGCCCTTTTTATCCTTTGTGCCTTTATGACCATGCATTTATACTTCTGCCTTTGTATTTAGCTTCTGCCTTGCATCAGTGTCAGTTGGGTGATATTCGTTTCTTCCTACTGAAATGTAAACTCCTTGAGGGTTTAAGAGCAATATATATTTGTGTCCTAGTATCCTAGAAGAGAGTAAATCTCAATAGATTGAATCACTCCCCTTTATGAATAGTAAACGGTGGCAATTGCAGATTTAAATATAGATTTAAATGTTATTAGTGAGCCATTTATCACTTCTTTCTGGCCCTCATTTTTGCCAGAGATCTATCTCTGTTGGGCATAAGTAACAAGGAAATACGAAGCAGACAATCAGAAGAGAATTGTTAGATAATGATACATGTGTAAAACTGTGTCACTTATTAAGGAAACCGTTAACCAAGATGTATATTATTCTTCAGAGCGTCTAGGATTGGTTTTATAGATACTTTCAGATTTGTCCATGATTGATACTCCAAATATTTTGCAGTAATTGTTGCATAGGGACAGATACTGGCTTTAGGACTAGGGCAGAGTTTGGGGTCCCCTACTGTGCTAGGGCGTTAATTCTTTGGCTGTGGGAACTCAATATCAGTGCTGGAAAGTGCTGAGGAGCAGAGGCAAGCCTCAGGAATGCACGAGGGGATAACACTTAGCTTACGTTTGGTAGTCAAACTATTTCCCTAAGAGTAACTAAATCTCATAGGTGTGTCACTCAGTCTTTCAGGCCACTGGATGCTTATAGATATCAGGACTTTTCAACACACAGCTTCATTTTTCCCCTCTGCCCTCCTGTACTCTATTCAAAAGTAGATTTGAGAATTTTAAATAACTAATGCAGATTTGATAAGCACTTCACCCAAAATGAGGAAGCAGGTTAGGATTTTAGACTATGCATAAAAAAGAGTGGGAACTCTTTTATTCATCCTAATAAATTCTAAAATAAAGGTTTCATGTTTAATTCACCAAAATGTCTAATGGATTGAAGGAAGGATATGTAAAAGACGATGTTTCATTACTGCCTCAATTTGTACCTACCTGCAGAGCCTGTGCAGTCATCATCACCATCTTTTTCAACAACAGGGAGAGAGAGCGATCTCTGCTTATATTTACAGATGACAGAGCTGAAGGTATTTCAAGCCACATGCATGAGTGCAGACCACAAGATCAATGGAGCCCTGCAGAGAGTTCCACAGGCACGGTGTGAATGACTTAGTCCTTTCCCAGCCTAGGAGCTGCTGGTAGGGAATCTTTTTGCTGTCAGTAGTCCCACTTGTGTGTACACTCTTGGGCAGTGTGACACTATTTTTCTAGTACAAGCCACCCCATTCTGATTGCTACATGCCAGCGTGCACTCCTGTTGCTACCCAGAAAATGACAGCTTTTCCACATTGCCTCTGGTGGTGCCTCACAGCACCCTCATTACTTGTGATCAACAGTCTTATCTCCCCTTTCCACTGTTTCTTTAGCATCTGTCTCTGTTGGTCTTCCTCACACTCTTAACCTAGTAGTCCTTGGTGGCAATGGGCTTGACTTTGATGACAGTTGGCTTACGGAGTAGGAACTTAGTACTGATGACTCCTTCTTTCATTTGCAGTAACACACAGTTGTTACCGAGAAAATGAACACAAGAGGTCCTGATTTGGTGTGTGACTTGGAAGTGCCATTCTCTGTAGGGCTGGTCTAATCAAGAAATTTGGAGTGATTCCATTTGCTAAGAGTTAATAGTTTGTTATGCTATGTACCAATGCACCCTTTGAAAGAATCTCATTAGTTTTGAATTGCCTACAGGTATTCTGGATATATACTACTCTTTTGACGTATATGATATGATACAACATCATGTAGACTTCACAAATAATCCAAAATTACTGATTGAGTCTTCTCTTTATGGAGACTAATCAACATATATTTATGACCACAGAAGTTTAGAAATTTACAACCTAAGATATAAATGATTGATAAATTTTCAAGTGGCAGTTCCATGTTCTTCATTATATCCTCTAGCATAGTCAGCTAAAAGCATATTTCACTTTCTAGTGTCATTTTGATATCACATGTAAGGGCCACAATAAATCTAAGTCAGAAACACAATATCATTAATTGCCAGAGTGTCCAGTAATATTGGCTGAAGTTTTTTATATATATTTTAAAAATTAAAAATCTCATTTTGTAATTCTTAATGACCACTTGTTGATCAAAGCTATTTTCGGTCATGATAAGAAACAGATAATAATTATTGTTAAAAAATGTAGACTTTCATCATCAAGATAATCATTACACATTTTTCCAGAGAATCTGAAAGATTTCTTAAAAATTTTTTTTTACCTAAATTTAATAAAGTAGATGAAGTATGTAGTTGTTTGGTGGCTGACAAACGTAGCTGTTTCGTCTATTAAGGTATGTTCAGCTTGGGTAAATGTAGGTGTTAAGTCCCAATGCCAGCTTATGATTTATTTTATGAGCCATGCTACTGCTTTAGTTTCAAACTATTAACATGCAAAATTGTAAAAAAGGCTAAATATGCAGTATTTTCATCTTCTTAAGATTTAACCTTTGACCTGGTACTGAATGTCCTATTTATATTAGCCAGGTGTCTTTTGGTTTTAAGTCCATTTTAAGTCATTAATTCAGTCATTTTATCTACCTCCACTTAACCAGTTTTCTAGACTGATAAATGTCCTCTATTACTCCTATGAAGTGCACTAATATGCACAGCATGCAATGCAAGTGTTAGATGACTATTCTCTGTCACGTTTGTGCATTTTTTCTCCAACCAGTGAGGTAAATGCTTAAGAAGAGTAAGGTATGTTTTTTTTCCCCCCAAACATGTTTATACCTGTTGTAGTATTGTAATTATGTAATACAATTTAATACTTGTTTCCTGATAAATTACTGTAAAAAAATAGAGTTGTGAGTATTGAAACTAAATGAAATACTTGAGAGAATTGGGTAAAGGCAAATGATTAAAACAATATGGATCAGAAATCATGTGTAGGTCAGACAACTATGAATCAGGAAAATATCTTTAAAATTTGAGAGAATTATATATCCAGGTTGCTTTACAATTAGCTTTAAAGCCCCCATTTCACTTTGAAAAAGATTAAACTAAAAATCATGGTTCAATTAGCAGATATAAAAATAATTGGAAAATATGTATACTTTTTATATTTTAAGTAAAAGGGTTTGAAGTATCCATTACCTTTATGAGTTCACACTTGAAGAGCTTTTCCAATTAAGCAGTAAACTCCTGGTCTAGGTTCTTTTGGAAAATAGTTTTATCCAGTAACAAAAACTAACTTTTGTTAGTGGATTTATGTGAATAATACTGGGTATTTCACTGAATCTCAGGATGAGCTAAACCAAGTCCTCAAAAGGGAAGGAGGTTTGGAAGCTTTGGAGAGCTCCGAAGCAGGAATTCGGTTTATGACTATTTTCATTTCATCTCTGCTCACTTGAGCCTTGGGACATCTCAGCCTGTGTCTTTAGGTCCTAAGTTTCAAGATCCTGGGAAAGAGAAGCTGATTCTGCCAGCTTAGCTCAGCTACCCTTAAATCAATCACCTATCCTGAATTCAATATCTGTATTCCAGAGGAAGAGCCTGGTTTTATAGTCATGAATCAAGAAACTACTTTTTGGAAATGAAGAACCCTTATGAATTATGCACTGACCCCAAGAAAGATGTACTTCACCTTAAAATGGAATATTTAAGGATTAGAAAAAAATAGAAAAGAAATTTACTGATAAATATATAAAAAGAATGAGGAATTTTATCCACCAGAATTCTGGGGAGCTGCTTCTTGGGCTAGGAGAGATTAGAGTAGAAGATCAGGGTATAAATTCTGAAGATATGAGAGAAAGAGAGGGTAACAAATATAAAAAGTAGGGCTTTTGAAGAGGTATGGGCAGCAATGGTCTAGAAGGATGAAACCAATAATACTGAGTAGCTAGGAAAATAGGGAAAGAGAGAGAGAGAGACAGAGAGCGTGACAGAGAGAGACAGAAACAGAGACAGAGATTTTGTCATCTATCTTTCATATGGGATGTTGGGACGAGAGAAGATCTAAAGAAGCTTTTAAAACATTTGCAGGAGGGAAGCACTACACAAATAACCATACCCTCTACTCCAAGGAAACCAAAATAAATATCAATATTGTTTTTTAAGAATTTAGTTGTTGAATTGGATGAGCAAAATCAGGTCTCAAGAAGGCAGCCAATAATTATTCAAGCTAAAATATCCCTAATGAAATACACACTGACTACAACACTTTAGATTTTACATTGCTTTTGGAAATAATCCTTGTTCTTAGAGAAAAAGAATTATATCCAAACACATTTTTCCACTTAAAGCAAAATAGAGAGTTACAAACTCAAGTTCTAGTCTTTGTTTCTCCAATGAATAGGTCTATAAACTAGTATTTCTAAGCCTCATTTTCCTGACTCATAAAATGTGGATGATGGATATGAATATCAAATAAGCTGATATATAAATGTGTGCAGTACAAAAGCAAAATATTATTCCAGCATGAAATTATTAATGGCTCATTTTTCATATACTTATTTATTATGAAACCTAGAATCCTACAAGGGTAGAGATAGCATAAAATAAATGTTAATAAATATTATTGATAAAGGAATATTATTTCTTTTCAGATCTTTTACTCTCTTCCCTTTTATTATTTCTTCTGGAAGATCACAAAGAACACTCGTTTTTATTTTTTCCTGCTTCCCCAACACATTTAGATCTTCTGAAATTCCTCCCCATACACCTCCAGAATATGATACACATTCCTGGTCCTCTTCCTACATGACTTTGAAACAAATGTTCAGGGCCCTTTTTTTTTAGTACGAAGTTACCAATTCTCAGTATCCATCAATACATTTTCAGCATATTAGGCTCTATGGAAGTGTACACTAGCCCTTCATGGTTTCATATTACCTCTTCCCTAATGTCATAATATCTAGGGTATGTTATTATACCCTTAGTATTTTATTATTTTTTTTATTTCTGGGTAAAACCTCCTAAGATCACAGTACTAGTTCTCCATTTCTTCAAGAAAAGAACTTGGTTTGAATAACCTCTCTGCTCTCTTCTCCCTGTCCCCCACAGTTCTTATGTATGGTCTAGAACTTTATGCCACATAGAAGATCATCTGGAAAGCCTATTAAGGACAAAACTAAGACATTCCAGTGCACTCAACATCAGGCAGATCATTTGTAAATTTAGGAAACTCCTGACAAGTCCTTGCAATTTTAATATCCCCTTGTCTTACACAGAAAAAAAAAATCACCTTAGGTCATTTTTGACAGATATAATTTGGGTCTTCTGTGTATATGCTGGATGAAAAGAGACATACATGAATTACTTTTTACTGTACTCTATATTGCAAAAAAGATTATAGCTTTTCATAAACCTAATTCATAAAATGACATTCAATATAAGTTATTTCTTTCCAGAGAGATTCCCATGGAATGCCTGTAGGTTTAAAATAGTACTCATTGTTTATTGAACTACTTAAAAGAAATCAAAAGTGATTATGCTTATGTTTTCTTAAAGAAGAAAAAAGTTAGATTTTAATCTATTCATGTTCCCTCTATGAGAGTATGTTCCAACTGAGAAATGGGACAAAACAGGAAATACTTTATGATTTTTTATGTGAAAGGGGGACTATAACCATCACTTCTGTTTAGTTTGTAATTTTTCAAGTTTTGCCAGCCTTTCATCCCCTCCTGATGGGGCACTTCTTAACTTTCATCATACACAGTTATAAAAGTGGGTATTAACAGAGGAAAAATTACATGAATTATTTAGAAAAGCCAAATGTTTTAAGCATTGCTGTGAAAAGTAATATTTCAACATCATTCCTATCATCTTCTGTATATAAAAAAAAGCCAACATTTACTTACTCTGGGTAAAAACAAAAATATGTTCTTATGCTAAAGTTATTGAAAAGAAGTTTCTATAAAAATAATAGATATTATTTATAAAATATAGTATAGATAAAACACTGTGTGTGTGTGTGTGTGTGTATATATATGTAGTGAGCAAAGTATTTTATTCTGAAAGTGTTGTTTCTAAATATCATATGTATGGGTAATATTTAAAGACCATTTATTTAATTCCTCCATAGTCATTTTAATTCCTTTCATATAACATAAATCATTTGAACCACAGCCATTAAAATGCTTTTAAACAGTAAAGTTCTATACCAGTAAGCAGTATTATTACTTCTATGGTTTATTTATACCTCTATACACTGCTTTCTGCATTTTATGTATTCTTCATGAAAATCATTGACAACAAAATGAACTTTCCAAATACCACAAACTATCCTGTTCACAAGCACTCTGAGAGAATCATTTAGAATTTTTGAATAATAAAAAATGAAATCAATCCCTATTTGTACAAGCTCCTAGTGTGTTATGAATGCAATGTGATCTTGGTATTTGCTTATCAAAGGAATGCACTAAAATATTGCAGAAAAGGCCACAGGGCATGACGAACTCCATTTTATTACTTCATTTTCCTTTGACTATTAATTCCACATTCCTTTCTTCTGTTGGTCTTATTAATGGATTTTAACAATGAGATAAAGTCTTCAGTCTAGTGTTTAGCGAAAAATGGTGGAATTCCAATATGAATGAGGCTTCGTTTTACAGAAGATATTGTGAGTAGTGAATAGTCTGCATTTTGATGTTTTCATATTTTATTAGGAAAGCGTAATCAGTGAGTAGTTTTCTTACTTGATGATTATTTTCTTATGTACTCTTCTCATGGAAAATTAATTCAGCAGATATTGATTGAATTCCTATAATGCTTCTGAGGTGGTCTTTTAAAATTACTCCTTCTATCTAGTCTTTTCTTCTGTTTTATATTCTGCTCTTGTATTACTCTGTTCAAGATTCAAAGTCCCAATAAAGAGGATCCAGTTGGGCAAACTTAAATAAAGCTGTAATGTGGTAGTAGGAGAAAAGTTTTGGCAGAAAGAGCCCAAATGCCTTCTATTTCTTAGAGGTAAAACAAGTACCTGGATTTATCCCACTAAGACTACACTTATTAGAGAAAAAATAATACTTAAAAGTAACGTGGGGTGTGGTAAGCAAAGGGATATAGGTAATGGTCTGTATGGTCAGGAAGCCTACATGGAGTAGGTAGAAATTTAGCACAGCTTTGAACAAAGTGTGGGTTTCAGATGGGCATAGAAAGGAAGCCAAAAGCATTATAAGAACGAATCAATTTAAATGACTAATATTCAATTGTTCACTTTCTTACAATCTATTGAGAGAGCTAGCCATGAATTAATCAATCACAGAGACAATGGCATCACAAACTATGAGTATTTGGGTTTCATAAGTGATGCCACTTTGTAACATGATTCTTGGTAGAGGTTCTTAGTTTGTTTTATATTTACCTGAATTTTACTTGGTCATTACTAGCCTTATTGTGAAATACTAACATACATACAACTTTTTACTTTCCTCTTAGGGGAACTGAGACTATTGTGAGTTTTGTTAATGACTCTGATGCCCTCAGAGGGAGGTTCAAAGTATTGCACATAAGGGATGTGAGAAAATGATTTTCCTTAATCATTTCTCAATTCAATTTTAATGTATCCTTGTTATGTAAACTTGAGCAAATGTTTTGAATGCTGACTTCAATTCCACACATGAATATATAATAATTTATGTCATTGATTATTTGATAAATATTGAATATAATATTAAAAATTATTTATAGAATTAAGTATAGTCCCAATTATATCCCTCACATTAAGAGAAATAAATCCATTCTAAATTTAAAAAAAACTCAATGATTTGAAAATTCTATGCCACTTTCTAGGGAAAAGTGTAACCAAATGGTTCAATATGAAATATACATGCATGGTCCAAGAATGAGGTTGAAATTTTAATGTCTCAAAACTAGCTTTTGATAGTCTTCTTTTAAAACTAAAATTATATTCTTAGAAATTTGTATAAATGTCATTTCTATTTTCCCCAGTGTTTTGTAAGCCAGTAAAAAGAGAACTCATTTTATCATCAATTATATCAGATTTTCTAGTTTAAAAGAATAGTGAGAACAAATAAATACATAGTTCTTTCTCAATTTTCTGCACTAAGGAAGCAATGATGTGGATACTCTGAAATAGCAGATGATGTAAGCAATGCTTATGTCATTGGCTTGGCAAGCGTGAGGATTCTTAGTCAGAACCAGCCTTGCATAAACTGGATCAGCAGCTGATAGCTTGGTTATGCAATGTAATTTGAGGGAACCAATTCAAAAGTTTCTCTTTAGTGTCCAGAGTACCTGAAAATCTCTCCAAATGTATTGAAAGGCCTGTTGAAGAATTAAAACCTTATCTGAGAAGAATAGAAAATTAATTTACTAATGCCCAGAAACATGTATATCCTCCCTTTTCCTGGATTCAATTCCATCTTCGTTTGTTCTTCTCTCTAAAAAAGTGTCTTTTATTCTTGCTCAAACACTACCTGACTTCCATTTTATCCTATTCTGGAATAGGCTCCCCTTTTCTCCTTACTTGTTCTAATTCTATGTTAGCTTTAAAGTCCACCTTAAACCCTGTCTTCCATAAACCTTCATTACTAACTGAAGTTGAAAGGCATTGTTCTTTCTCTGAACACTTATAACCCTCGTGGTTTGTAAGACTCATTTAGTACATAATTGTTTGGTTTTGCCTTGTGACATCTAATCTATTGTATGCTTAGTTCTTTTTTAAAATTTTGGGGTTTTTTCTTTATTTATATTTTCCTTTTTTTTTTTGGTTCAATTCATTCTTTACACAGCATCTAGAAGGATCTTTCCAAATGTCATTCTCCTGTTTAAAATCCAATGCACATTTAATTAGGTCTATATTCCTTACCTTGACTTATAAAGTAACATGGGTTTTCTTTCCAATCACATGCCACAAAGAGCTCTTTCCTGCCTTAGAGCCATTGCCAATACTATTCTTTCTGTTTAGAATTCATTCTA
This sequence comes from Pteropus medius, assembly GCF_902729225.1. Lineage (NCBI taxonomy): Eukaryota > Metazoa > Chordata > Mammalia > Chiroptera > Pteropodidae > Pteropus > Pteropus medius. The sequence goes on along the minus strand of NW_024346062.1, from coordinate 11,570,800 downwards.
CCTATTTCTATGTTATTGGCACCTTCTCATCCCTTAGCACTCCATCTATGTGTTAATTCTTCAATAGCCTTGCTCTGATTATATTATCAAAATATGATTCTCTCTAGGTTCTCCATGTTATGGCTTATACCTTTCTTTTATATCTATTTTGATATTTTCCATTTATCTCATAATCTACTCTTCACCATTCTTCACTCTAATTCTGCCCTGGAGTCTTTCATATGCTTCAGTGGGCTCCCTGCTCTCTGGATTCAGGTTGGGTTTATTCAATGAGGGGAGATTTAGAAAGTGAGGAGTGAAGGCCACATATTATTCTCTTGATTCTCTCCCTTTCAGGTCATCCAGTGTTGGCTGTTTCTTATAAAGTAGATATTATGTATTTCCATTTTACAGATAAAGAAACAAAGAATGGTGAATAGATTCACAGTTACACAGGTACAAGAGTGTCGGGATTTAAATTTAAGCACTTTCTCCATATCGCCCTGCCTCATTTAACAATTGGAACAACCATACTTGATCCAACTTTCATTTCTCAGACCAGTTGAAAGTACTAATCTAAGTTTCATTTCTTTATCTCTTTGCTTCTAAAATCACCATGTCTTTGACTTACGTTCACAACACAGGGTTGGGGGAATAGTCACCATAGTATTTACACCATGTGTGTTGACTTGTAGAATCCCCGCAGAATTTGTTATCAAATGTCTTAAAAGTCAGTTAGATCTATGACACATAACCAAGAGTTAGTAAATTTTAAAAAATTAGAATAATAACCATTTTGAAATATATCCTGAAGGAAATATAATATGATATCATAATAGTAATGTTACTTTTAAAAATTGCTTCAACTTAATTTTCAGGTTAATTTTAAAAAATCACTAAAGATATTAATGTTGAGCTACATATATTGTCTACCACAACAATATGGATCAAACTCTCAATAAGAGATTCTTTTTGAAATCACCATGTGACAAACCCTTTAACAGTAGTATTTCTGTTATACATTAACTGGAAAAAAAATTACCACTTGGACTTTATTAATTGAGAGAACAAATGCAAAAGCTAGAGTATAAATTCAGGCAGAATGCAAAATTCTTACAGGTTTTAGAAATAGTCTTAGACATAGTCTTGTGGGGAATAATTGTTTAGGCCTTGAAAGTTTGATCATTTCACATGTTTTGCTAACACATCGTATGTGCATGTACTCTTAACTCAAATATGAAGAGCTGTGTAAAAAGGCTTTTATTCCCTTACGAAGATCCATTAATCTCCCTAAATATAGAAAAGGCAAAAAACATGAAGGATGAGACTGAACTTTAATGTAAATACGGATAAATATGGCAACAGCTGTAGCTGAATAGTTACAGAATTGGCTTGAGAAATGAAACCTCTGTAGTACACACACAAACACACACACATACACTTTGGATTTATTTATGAAACAGCATCTTCTAAACACAGAACCTTGCATTGCAGAAAAGGCAATTAAATAGAACAGCATGAGGTTGTCAATCACTTCAACAACTAACAAAAGCATCTACTATCAAAGCAAATAATGTAAATGTGCAAAAAGGTACCTTGCTATCAAAGCAAATAATGTAAACATACAAAGGCACAGAATTCTCTGTATCAAATGTCACTATTTTAATGTTCATCATTTTTGTGCGTTTTAGCATATGCTTGAATACTATATCAGTTATTCTGAAATTTGATATATAATTGGCCATTATCATTTCTTAGAAGATTTATTTGGTCATCGTGTGAAACTTTAGAAAGAAGTTGGGACTTCCTTCCTTCCTTCCTTCCTTCCTTCCTTCCTTCCTTCCTTCCTTTCTTCCTTCCTTCCTTCCTTCCTTCCTTCCTTCCTTCCTTCCTTCCTTTTCTTTCTCTCTCTCTCTCTTTCTCTCTTTCTTTCTCTCTTTCTCTCTTTCTCTCTTTCTCTCTTTCTTTCTTTCTTTCTTTCTTTCTTTCTTTCTTTCTTTCTTTCTTTCTTTCTTTCTTTCTTTCTTTCTTCTCTTCCTTTTTTTGTTGGTAGTATTGTACAAATAAATGGACAGTCACAGCTTATCATCACTTAAAGATGCATGTGCATGCTGCAGTTTACTGAAACATGATTGGCTGCTACATAAATCAATCTGATAGAGATCGGTTCCATGAAGAAGAGATAAATCATTAGCCAGAGCTTTTGCAATGTAATTCATTTTAGATAGTGATTATTGATGATTTAATTTTAGCAGTACATGTACATGTCTAGACTATGATTTTATATAAAATGTTAATGCAGAAGAATATGTTCATTTTAAAAGTGATTATAAAGAAACCAATTAGAAGTTTATATGCAAAACATGTTACTGAAATGGCAGAATTGAGAGGTCCAAAGTTCTATTTCCTAAGTGAGTTAGAAAGTAGCATATTTCTCAGGGAAATTTCTTAAATATTTTCTTAAGGCATAGCAGCATAATGAGGTGGTCCCAAATTTCATTTGACTTATCATACCCAGGTGACTGAGGCTCCAGAACATTTTGGATATATATTTTCTGCAACTTGTCCTCCATCTCTACTGTTCTTTGTGCCCTAGACCACCACTTCTATTCATTTCAATTCAACAGCATTTAGTGGGAGTCCTTATGAGGAAAGATCTTGTGCTCCAAAATGTACTGTTTGTTTTCTGTCATGTAAGTAAGCAGGGAGTGAGAAACATGTGTTTAATGATGCTGACACCAGTAACTCCAGGTAGTGACTTGAGACCAGCAAAGTTGTATAGAAAGGTGGACCAGCTTAGATGATCCAGCTTAGGTGGTCCAGGGCCCCTGTCTCTTAGGAACACTAGGATCTCATTGGGAAATTAATGGGATGAAATAATTAAATTTATTAGAAATTCATTAGAAAATTTCCAAGGAAAGTTATATACCCTGTTGGGAAAATACTTTGAAAGGCTACTTAGAGTGGGGATGAGTTGGTCAGAGCTGTTCACGAGAATATCTTCTCAGAAGTGTGTTTGATTTACTGAATTAAGTTTTCAAGTTTGGGTCAGAGCTGAAAACTGGCACCAACAGGAATCTTCCTTCTTAATCTTTTCTTCATGAGGTCCTGCTTTGAATAATTGTGAACAAATATTTTAACTATACTGGTTTATAGGGACACCAAATTATTGACCTGCCCAAATGTTGATCTAAGTCTCTGGTTAATAGGACAGATGAAAGCATAATGATAGACCTCAGAGAAATTTTTATTTCATGTCTCTTGTCTTGCCCCTGGCGAACTCAGAGTTAGTCATCTGTTTTTTGTTTTTGTTTTTTTTAATAATCAATCTCTAGCCTTTAACAAGGAAATCCATTTCATTGAGGAGGTAGAATATATTAAAAATCCTAGTTTGTGATCAGTTTTGTAGTTTCCTTTTCCATCTCATGCCTCTCCAAACACTATCCTTCTAGCCTTTGCTTTTCCCCCGGAAGTGTCACCATCTTTTCTAACTCCTAGCAGTTCCTCAGTCTACACTATTTAAAGTCTGAACTGATTGACCTGCCAGCCTCCAGATTTTTGTCTTATCTTTTTATACTTGTGTTTCTGCTAATAGCTTATTTCTTTTCCTTCTGCATGATCCCAAGACATCCTGAGTGCTTCATTTTAGTCACTAACTGCACAGTGAAACAGGGTGCCCAGGTGGATGCCAATATTTGTTTAAAAATGAATTACTAGAAGGCAGAACTATCCTGCCTTTTAAATCACAAAGCTTACTACCCCCCATCTTGATTAAAATAAATAAAGGAGATATTTTATTCTCAGTGAGAAAGTTTGAGACATTGGAGAGAGAAGCTGGCATATATGATAATATAAAGGGTTATATTTTTGCATTTCGCATCAGGTTTCATTTTAGGAAAATAAAATTTCCCCTCTGTGGCAGTTACAAAGGATTTGGGGGTCTTGATTCCAGATGAGAGAGAAGTAAGCTATCCAGTGCAACATGAAGTAAGAGGGTATGGTGTGTGTGTGTGTGTGTGTGTGTGTAGACACAGTTAGTAGGGGATCCCAGCAGAAGTGTACACATTCGGGGGAGGGGAGAGGAGTCAACAAATCTTGTATACTGTCTTATATTTCTTTTCTTTCTATTTTTCTTTGTAATTTCTTTCCTTCTGTTTTCTCTAAGCTTTCATCAAAGCTTTGTTAAATATCTCATCCTGCAATTGACTGTGCTGCAGGGAATAACAAGATAAGCCCATGTCTGCATTTAGCACAAAATGGCAAGAGGGGAGCAAAATTGGCTTTAGGAAAGTCAGATTTGGGCAGCAAGAGGTTGCTGGAAGTAGGGTGTGGCAGTAGACAGAGTTGGCTGTCTGAGAGGGAAGGTGACAACCAGCACACATTCTTAAACATATAAGCAATTTCAGGGATTCTCAGAGTTATTAGGGCACAAGAAATTGCTACAAGTCCAAAATCCCTTAGGGTGGGGTCTCAGACTATTGTTGTAGTCATTAAAGGGAAGGGTGACCCCTGGAGGCGAGAGCAGCCTATAGCGAGAGTTCTCTTCATCAATTCCAAGATGCATTCCTAGGTAAATAATAAAAATGCCCACCCCTTCCAAAATGCCAGCTAAGCATTTTTGAAAAATGCATTATTTTATTAGACCATCTTATTGAATTAATGTACAGTTAGAGCTAAAGAAATAAATGCAGACTTTGCAGTGTTTATCCTCCCAGGCATCACCTGCTCCTTGATTCTCCTGAGCCGGAGATTCAAGCATCCTTTTACTCTTCTTGAAGAAACCACAACACATGCCCAATGGCATAAGTGTCCTCTCCCCCTCTGTCCAATCCTCCTTTATCACCCAAAATATGTCTATTTGTGAATGCAGTGCATTCTGAACGAGCAGTGCATTTGCTAGAGTTAAATGTTTTCTTCTCACAGTCTCGTGGATAAGCTTATTCTTGACAAGATTTGAAGGTATTACATACTTCAGCTTCACTGTCAAGCCTATTGGAGGGAAATTCTGTGTATACTGGAGACGTGTTCTGTACTGAAACTGCATAGCTAGGAAGTTATGTTTTCAGCCTGATCCCAAGGGTTGTCGGGATCTGATATGTTCATGCTGAAGCAGAGGTGTTTGTAGTAACTCTAGTGAACATAAAACTGTATCCAGACTTGGTGGATTATCTTTGAACCTTTGACAAATACGTTACTCTCTTTTCAAATAACATTCTCAATTTCTCCAGTTCAGAAACAGCTTTTGTCTCCTTAAGCACAAGTTATGATCCCCAGCTGCCTCACAACTTATGTTCTGATCAAAAGTAGATTTGTTCTGTGGCTTGACTACTGAAAAGGTTTGCGTCCTCCCTTTTTCCTCATTTACAATTTAAAATAAATGATATAATGTATTGTGAAATTTCTAGTGAAAATATTTTCTGAAGGGCAAAACAAGAATTATTTGATTAGTTTTTGATTCAAGTTAGCAGAGCGTACTACAGAAGTGAAATAAGTTATGTTTAGATCATTTAGATTATTTTAAATGTGTAATTTTATTGAAAAATTTTTGGTTATTATAGCTGCTTAGACACCAAAAACTCAGGTAGTGATGATAGTCCCAGAGTTTAAAAATCAGAGCAGGAAGCTATCATTTATTGTGATCTGACTTTATGTAAGACTCTAACACTGCTACAAACTTTTTCCAGAATGTTTTACAGAATTGCTTTAAAAAATCCCACAGGGTAAATAGTATTCTCAGAATAAACAGAAAAATGCTGACCTTGTCAGATTTAGTTGCTGAAAGCCAAGCTGTTTTAAAACTTGGAATATCAAGGGTCATGGTTATAAACAATGCAGATTATGAGAGAAAGAATAAGAGAGAGAGAGAGAGAGAGAGAGTGAGAGAGAGAGAAAGTAAAAAAGCTCTAAGGAGAAAAAAGTATAGTGAGCTGCACTATGAATATAAGTAATAAATATGCCGACCTTGATAAGAAGGGAATGGGATATTTATGTAAACACATAAAATAAAAATAAGGCTAAAAAAATTTAAAAAACCAAACCAAAACAAAACCCTGAGGCCCAGAACTACTTAAAAAATTTTTCTTAGAGCATATTTAAAGCCGGAAATGAGTCACTTTAACTTCATCTGTTTTTGGTTTCAGAAGGGGAGAAAGGTCAAAGCTTCTTTGTTTTAAGTACGCTGGTCACTACTTCTGAAGTGTAACATGATAGGGTTCAGGAACCTTAATGAAACAGGCATTTCCCAGACACCCAGAGCTGTATGAGAGTCCTCTGCTGTGGCAGGCCAAAAAATGGGCTTCAAAAAAGTATCTTAAACAAAGGCAAGGCGGAGCATGACCCTTTCTTGACTTTCATAGCTGGGTGGATGTTTCTATAGCCAACTCTATAGAGAACAGGATACAGAAATCGGCCACTCCCTTCTATAGTTTTATACATTATCACACATTATAGCCCCACAACCAAATCATTATAGTTCTATTCATACCTAGGCATTAGACACAAAACGATGCGTTTTGTATTTGGCCCTGATAGAAGTGCTGTTTTCAGCTAAGCCAAATTAAAGAAATAAGTTAAGAAACAATTCTCCTTGCTGAGAACACAAGTACTAACTTCTATAAAATTCTATAGTCTTTAAACCTACTGGATTCAGCATCCTTCTAATGGGAATGTTAAAGTATAATATGCCTAAAAAAGTGGGGCTGAGGCTGGCTGAGCAGGTGGATTTCAAGAAGTGAGCTCAATCTCTACTCTGAGCTAGAGAACAAACTAGCTTATTTAGCAGGAAAGAGAAAATATATCCCTTTCCATGTCTTCATCAAATTTGCCAAAGTGAGGGGGCCTATCCTGAGAGAAAGAAGGAGTTTTAGAGCACAGAAGCAAAACTTGCAAATGCAGTCATTGAGGCTTTCTGTAGCCTCTCCCGTTTGTTGGTGGCTGACCTCTCCTTTGCTGTCCTCTTCTACTCCATCCGGAACTTGCTGTTTCACATACTTCTCTGGACTATAGGCTAGATGTTCCTGACTTTGACTCAAACTTTTTCAGGTCTGCTGTATTCCTGACCTTGCTTCCCTTGAGCAATATATTCACTCTGGGTCATCACTACCATGCCTGTCACCATTTTGCTTAATGGTTGGGTTTTGATGTTTTTGACCTTGGGTTGAACCCAGTAATGAATAACTTCTCTATACTGGCTCAGCGGCTGAATTTTCAGTGCCTTTCCCTCACAATACGCATATTTTCAATGATTAGAAATGCAGCCTCCAAGGAAATGGGGTGATATTTAGTTGCAGGTTCTGGAGAAGGAGGTATTCCAGCCTAGATGCCTGTTCACAGAAATGCTCCAAACTTATGTTTAATATAAAGACAGATCCTATCTAAAACCCTGTATGACCTCCTTCCATTGCAACCCCCACTTTAATAAGGTAGAGACATGTTTCCCAACTATTACATGCAACTCTTTATAATTTATCGAGATTTTTCATATATATATGTATTATCTCACTGGATTTATTACAACCTTGAAAACTTAGAAGAGAAATTATTGTTATCCCCCAAGTTACACCACTAGCAGGTGGCAGATCTGGAACAAAAATCATGTCCTGTTGTCTCTAATACCAGCACTCTTTCTACCACTCCATGCCTCTATGCCTCTCTCTAATTATTATTATAAGAATAGTCAACCCATAGTTGCAGAGTTATAGAGCCTTATGAAAACTTAAATATTGTCTAATTTAACATTATTATTATTATCGAAAAGAAAAAAAATTGGCTCTGAAGAAAAGTGGCTTACACAGAATTATTGGTAGAAGACACCATATCGTCTGACTTTAAATCACACACACAATACACACACAAAGAGAAAAAGAAAGGAGATTGAGACAGAAGCTAACAAGGCTTAGGAGGCAGTAATAAGGAAATATTCAATACGGTTACTGGTTTCAGGTAGTAAATTTCAGTAAAGGTTATATTCTAGTAGGAAAAACTAAAATAATTAGTTTTATTTGTCTTAACTACAAAAAATATAAACAAAGGCTAAATTTTTAATAATTTTTTAAAGTTTATGTCTTATGGTTCTTTAAAAAATTTATTTATTGAATATCTTTTTATCCACATATCATTGTTGGTCATATAAATATGACCAAGACATAGACACTACTCTCAAAGGACTCTTTGTGTTATTTTAAACTATGGCCGCAAATTCTTTGACATTCTTCCCACCTAAAGGTGGGATCCGTGTCCCCTCCCCATGAATCTGAGTGGGCTTGTGACTACTTCAACTAATAACGGTGATGGTATATGACTTCTTATTCATGTAAGGCCATGCTGAGCTGATATGTAAGAAGTCCAACAATTACTATGAGGCCACCATGCTAGGGAGAAAACATGCCTACTCCACATGTAGGCACTGGCACTCTGTTGACAGTCCCAGCTAAACCTAATCTTCCCACCAGTCCCACTAAGGTGCCAGAATGTGAGTAATCTTTAACTCTCATACCAATCCATCTACCAGCTTAATACCACTAGATGACTCTGTCAATGCCCCATAAAATAGAAAAACCACCTGTCCAAGCCCTGTCCAAATTCCTGATCCATAACAATCATGAGACATAACAAGATGGTGGTTGTTTTAAACTACAAAGTATTTATATAGCAATAAATAATAAGAACAAGACTATAATAAATAAATTTTAAGGAATTGAGAAATAATAGAAGGCATTATCCCAATCTCTAAGAGCTTACAGTTCATTTGGGTTAAGGAATAAGAATAATTCCTGAAGCAATTAGAGATTTAAAAAACCCAGGAAAGTCAAGAAAGTCTTAGGAAAATGTCAAATTGAAATGGATCTTGGAGAGGTAACATAACTTAGTGAGGGGGCAATTCAGAAGAGAACAATGTGATATTTAGTGAGCATTAAAACTTGAAGTTGTAATCACAAGCTCTAAATTACCTATTCTGAATGTCTCAGAAAGTAGAAGTAATGGCAACTACCATTTATTTAGTGCTTATTATGAGCCAAGAACTCTACAAAGTGCTTTATATATTATTTCATTTATCTTTTAATGAACTTTCAAAATATACATTATTATATTGGTACCTGGGGAGGAACAGAACAGTTTGCTCAAGGTAACACAGGTAGTGGGTGGCAGGACCTCAGCTCTGACTCTGAAGTCCATGATTTTAACTCTTGTTCTACACTGCTTCTCTGAAATCGCCTTTTCCCAAAGTGAGAAATATAACTATATTATACTATAGTTTAAATAAAACATTATTCATACTAACAAAATTCAAAAAAAATATTTTCTAGAGCTTTAATAAGTAAATCAAAACATCTTCTTGAATCGACAGTATAAATCTGGTGATTAAAATTATTTTATCAATATTTTTGAAAAGCCATATAAAATGTTATATTTAATAAAAATTTACAAAATCTCCAAATTTTCAATATTATCTTTTTCTCAATAACCTCTCCATAGCTTAAAAAAAAAAAAAAAAAAAAAGGCAACCCTTTTGTTCTAATTGAGATATACCAACAATACTAAAAGGTCCCTTTGGGGGATTTTCTTCTTAAGTAATAAGAAAATACCTCTGTTATGTAGCTGAATGCAAGATTGGTTATTTCATTGAAGGTATTTTAACCCCTATAAACTATTAAAACAAACTGAAATATGATGAAGGTACTCAAGCTTTAACACACTAATATAAATGAATAATCAAAATCATATTCTTAGCTTTAACTAAAAGAAAACACATGTGAAAAGGTGCAAAGATAGGGTTTAGTGGTCATCTGGTATAGAAGGGATATCAGTAGATTGAGCAGCGTTGTTCTCTGTGATTTAAATTGTCATTAAAAACAGACTCAATCTTGAAGTGATAATCACAAGCTTTAAATCACCTACTTTGAATGTCTTAGAAAATAGAAACCTCTTCTCTCAGGAGAAAAAAGTAAAGGAATACAATGTGCCCACCAAAGAAGGCAGCTCTGTGTGGGCAACAGAGGAGGTTCCTGCCTTCTTTCTACAGTGTATTAAAGTGTATGGCATTGCTAGTGAGAAAACTTCTGTGATTAGAAAGAACACTTTATCCAGAAATGAAGAGAGTTTACCACATAGCCAGCACAGGAGTGTTTCAAAAGTAGTTTATAACACATACACATACAATGCTAATCGTCTGTTCTTCATTAAATGATTGAATTAAGAGTATTTGAAAATAAATTAAATGTCTTTCTAAAGAAGTAAAATGGTTATAGTTGTGCTATTATTTGAAAACCTGTGTATTATAAACCTTTTCCTGTCATTAATTATTCTATTATATGGAAATACGAAAGTTTACTAATTTAATATTCTATAGTTGAACATCAGATTATTTTCTTGTCTTTCTTCAGGACAAAAAACTTACTTGAACATTAATCTTGGTGAACATTTATAATAATTTCCTTAAAATACAGTTTTATAAATTAAGTTACTAGGTCAAAGAATATACATGTTTTCAGTCATTTTTTCATATGGCCAATTTGCCCTAGAGGAAAGTCATCCCTAGGAGAGTGTTTCTTTCCCTTACTGAGTATAACAATTTAAGTTTTTTCATTAAAAAAATGTGTGGATTTGTTAAACTTCTTTATTCCATTTGTTTTCTTTTAATTTTCTAAATGCATTTTTTCTGATGTATTATTTTTTTAACTATTAGTTATATTAATATGTTCCTTAAAGGTTCTCACTTTGTTGTTATGATGTCAGCTAATCTTCTGTAATTTCTTCTAAATTTTTATGGTTTAACTTAAAAGCATGTTTTTAATTTACCTACAATTAATTTGAAAAATAGTGTAGGAACAAAAACTGTCTTTCTACTTTTTAAAAAAAGTATATTAAAAATTATACACCCAAATGCAATTTTTCTTTAAAATCATTATCTTAGAAAGCTAATCACATATTCTAATGATACTCAGAATATACTGTAACTTTTATCTAAAATTGTCTTCAATGCCTGTAGAAACTTATAAAGCCACCTAAACACACCATTCTGTGATTTATAAGCATGCTTTGATTTTGATGAGAACTGGAACGTCTCAGCTTGATCACTTACCTATCTCATTCAGCAGCCTTGGCTTTGATTGGCTTTTTGCTCTCTCTAAAAATAAAATCTGCCCTCAATTGATGAAGATTCACTATCCCTAGGATATTTCAAAGGATTATACCAAAAGTACCAAAAAATTACTAAAAGAGGACTTCCAAAAATACTTTGAGCAGTAGAATAAAAATCTGTCTTCCTAAGGGGACTAATTTGAAAATGACAGCACTGATTTTGTTGTATTCTTTCTTGTTCGGTTGTTTAAATTTTGGTTTTATTATTTGATAATTGTACTCTCATATTTTCCCTAAGAATCAGCTTACTAAGTGACCAATTTTATCTGATTTCAAAATGTTCATGTACTTGTGGGAAAAACCATTTATATCAAAGCAAGAATGTGTGCGCGCGCGTGTGTGTGTGCGCGCGCGCGCGCGCGTGTGTGTGTGTGTGTGTGTGTGTGTGTGAGTGCATTTTAATCAGACTAATTCTAGGTCATATAGTATCTCACAGATAGAGCTAGAGTTATCAACATTAGTATTAAACAGGTATTCTTCTAGCAGATTTGGTAATGAGAAGCATGACAAAGAACACAAATAATACATTATGCTAATTAATAAAAATATATGTTTTAATAACACTTTTTTGGGGCGGGGGGGGGATAGAAACTCCATTTCCAGATATACCAAAGAAAGCATAGGGATATACTTTAGGAAATCAAAAAGGGAAAGAAATTTTATTTAGAGGTGGCAAACTAGTGGGCCTAAATTCTTTCTATGCATTCAATTTTCTTTTTCCTTAATGTACGTGCCATTGGGTCATTCTTATACCCTGAAGCTACCACAGATTCTTCCCACTCCTGGGCCCTAAGATACCTGCTTTTGCAATTCCCAAATTGGAGTATTTCAATAACATTAGGCACTAATTAAACAAGTAAAACTCTATACACTTGAAAGTTCTGCTTATTCTTTTGAGAAAGGACTATGACTGGAAAAGAAGAAGAGTAAGAGATTGATCCTTCAGGCATCAAAGAAAGAGTAAGCACATGATTTATTGATCCTTTACCTTTGGAATCCACTAACCTTGTGACCTGTTATATCTTAATTCTTACCTGGAAGTTCAAGAAGCTCTCAAGCTTTAGGGGTCAATTTTTCTTTGGTCTGAGGAGTTTAAGGAACACCAGGCCAAAAATGAGAGCCTTGTCTCCATTTACCCTTCACTTCACAGTCCCAGGTTCATTCTGTACCTTGAGGGGTCTTTTGTACAGGTGGGTAGATATTATAATTACCTGTCTAAATTCAAGCTCTGTCCATCTTTTCCCTTACCCCAACAGTCACTTCATAGTCACAGCGGAGGACTAATTGTGCCTACACAGGTGGTACTGTCAGCTACTGAAAGAATAAGCAAGGAAAGGGCCTATTCAGGCCCAAGAACAGGCTCAGGGTCATTTGAGCAGAGTCTAGAAGGTTGGGCATAGATGAGTATGTCTCCTTAGCATAGTGTCCTCTTTGCTCCATTGGAAGTAGCATGGCTGGAAGAGGAAACCTCAAAAATTTACTAAAGCACAGAGCACAGCTTTGCCTGGGACTCTGCTCTTAAAGATTATGTCTCTACTTGCTTCTGCTGATGACTTGGATTTCTGCCTGATGTCTGCTCCAGGCTCATTGACCATCTTACTAATTCAGAGAGCTGGAATCTCCAATTAGCTTCTTTTGGACATAATCATGAAGCTGACTGCTGGTCTTAACCTACATCATAGCCTGCCTCTGGTTCATTCAGTCATCGGACTACCTACTATCCTCTAGTAGTCTTGCCTTCCAGCCCCACTGTATGACTTGATCTAGAATCAAGTGAAACTTCTGTGGGTAAGAGATCCCAACAAATACACTTGTCCTCAGCAGGATAGCTCCAGGCTGGCAGAGGAGTCAGAAAATTGTAGCAACCAAGCACTGGGGAACAGGTTTCTGAACCCATTCTCCTTAAGTGATTAAGAGGTCATTTCAAGCAGAGGGCTCTTATCCCTTTTGAGCATAGGTACAATTATCCTAAAAGGAGTCAAACAGATTTACCTTTAATGTGGGCCTTGTTTCTCAGAACCATTCTTGCCTTTCTTCTCACTGATACCTGAAATTGCTTTAACAAGGATTCAGTCTTTCATTCCATAATTAAAGACAAAAGGCTCAAAATACACAGGCCTGACTATGGTTAGGCATTTACAGAAACTCATTCACACTCAAGTGTCATCAGTCAATCAATCAGTTAACATCTATAAATGGCAGATATTAAATTTTTTTCTTTTTTGATGTGTGTGTATGTGGATGGGTGAGGGATAGTAGAAAGAAACTTAAAAAATCAGTGCTTCTTCATATGTGGATGGAATTACCATGCAGAGGGGAAAAGAGGAACATAAATGTAAGGCTAGCAACGTAGAAGACAACTATGAAAACTTCATGGATTTATTCACCTTCTCATTGCCAGATGGCATGTGAAATTCAGTTCCAATTCTATTCCACTCTTAGGACATAGCATTCAAAGAACATAATCTACAAATGATTAACCAGTAATATGATTATGTTTGAAGAACAAAAGATCATACTGCAATTTTTGTAGAGAAAAGACGATATACATCTTCAATTTAAATTTTGAAACCTGAATGCACAGATGTGAAGCAGTGTTCCATGCTGTGTGGAGTCTGAGTGTAATTGAAGCGTGGAATCTGGCCTGTGGCTACCATGACTGGGTATCTTGTAGCTGCTCTTTGAATAGATACCTTCATACATCTTTATCTGTTCTTATTTTTACCTTAAGTCTTAGGGCAGAGAAATTTCATAGTAATAAAATAATAGTAGCTAATATTTTTTGAACAATAGCCCTAAGAACAAGTTTGAAGATCGAGGGGTAGAAAGTTTATTAACTTCCAAAAGTCAACAGAGACAGAGCCTGATAGCACTAGGATTCTAAACTAGACAGTTTGATCCCATGAATGCTCATGAAAACTCTTGTTGTCCTGTGCTAAGTATAATAGTAAGAGCCGCACTTTATAGTTTCTTCTGTATATTTTTGTGTTCATGTCACTGTTTGCCTCAAGACTTTGGATTGGAAGGAGTGTTTTGCAACAGTAAATGAGACCAGATAAACATCATAATTACCTCTGTTTTAACTGTTTCCAGCATAAAATATTTTCAGCTGATATAACCGTTCAATAAGTGGCATAAAAATAAGTGGTACAAAGCCATTCTCAAAGATGGCAAGCAGTAAATTAATATGGCAAGAAACAGAAAATGGCTTGTCCTCAGAAAACCAGCAGGGACACATGCTCAAAGTGCCTACTTTGGAACATGCAAACAAATTTGATGTCAATCTGCCTTTCAGAATTTTTCTGCTTAAAGAATTTTGTTCTTTCTGAAGTAACCAAGCTAGAAGGCTCTGATTAAAGTAGGCTAGACTCATAATAGAATGTTTGAGAAAAGTAACAGTTTTGCCATAAGATGTCTAGGTCCTAAGAAGCTAACACCAGAGTTATGGTAGGGATTAGAGGATTATTGAAATAGATAGTAATTAATGCATCAATTCATTTATTAATTGCACATTTATTATCAATAAGAGATAATGTATTAAGGTACCATGGTTTGTTCTGTGGAAGACACAAATATTAGCCATATAAACGCTTAAATATTTTGGTTCGAATCAATAGAAACCAGCTGAAGCTAACACTGAGTCAAGGGGAGATTTATTATAAGGAGATTGGAATTCTAAGAAAGGGAATATACAAGACCTCAGGAAAGGATGCTCCAAGAAGTCATGGAACTTATCTCTTTATCACTATGACCATGACTACCAACCCAGTATTTGGCATATAGATTTGGCACATACTTGATTAACAGTTGCAGAATAAATTAAAGGTAGAAGGCACTTGATTAACAGTTGCAGAATAAATTAAGGGGTAAACCAAGAACAGAAACGTCTGTAGCAGGAAACCCAGAAAGTGGTCAATTTCCCATGTCTCATTTTTTTTTTTTGCCTTTGCATTCCTGTTCTCTCTGATCACTTGACAGAGAATATGGCAGCTCTACCATCCTGGAGTCTAGATATTACAATGCAGTTATACTTCTTAACTGCGTGTGATTCTAACTGGCTCAAAGTGGTTTCTTGGTCATAAAAGCTGGCTTAGTCCTCATGGCCAGGAGTGAGATTCTATGGAAAAACATGGTTGCTGGGAGCACACCTAGAGAGAGGAATTCTGAAGATGATTTTATTGCAGACTTGACAAATGACTCAAGGAGTGTTTATTCCAAGCTAAAAATGTATACCACAGTAATAGGGCCTTTAGGTATGTATATAAATATATATAAACACACATTGTTTTTAGTGTTCTACATTTGAGCCATCTTACTCTATTTATTCTCCCTGAAAACATAATACATATACTCATGTTTTCAAATAACCTCTCATAATTTGAGGATTCTCAAACCTATAATTTCAGCATAGAATTCTCTCCTAAACTCTGGATCTACAAATTCAACTTTTTACTCAATTTCCCATGCATGTTCTTAGACTCAATTTTGTATATTCGAAAATCAAATCACCTTCCCTCCAAACTTTCACCTAATCCAGGATTCTTTAACATGAAAAAATGAATATATTTTTCAAATACACAAAGAATGTGGTCAATGTTTGCAAATCATTCTTATTAGAGGCAAAAATATGATGATTCAAAGAGGATAGCTTGGACTTGGAAACAGAAAATTAAAATCTGAAAACTGCCAGCAATATCACACATTAATAAAATGTGTGCCCACACAGTCTAAAAACAATATGTAATCTGGGAATTCAAATCAATTTATTTGGCTATTGGAGTGAATACTAGGGTGACTATATATCCCAGTTTTCCTGAGGCAGTTCCAATTTATTCCTGTTGGCACAGCATCCTGCCTAATTTGTATTTGTTTTTAATGTTTATTTTTATAAAATATTATCAATAGTTAAAATAGTCTTGGATGGATTCAGTATAATTACACCTTTTCCTCTAGCTTCTGCCATGGGCTTATCCCATAATGTGTGAGATGTATGTACAGTGGACAGAGTTCTCACTCTATTACTAGTGATAGTAACTAATGATAACCTATTTCTGATTTCCTAGTTTTTTCCAGCCAATGTGGCTAGACCACTATTTCATCCAAGGGCAGCTAAATCCATGTGGTATCCATGTGATAATGGGAGAAGTATTCTACTCTAATGCCCCTAGTGATATTGGGTGTACTAATCATTTGTGCCAGGGTCTATACAATGGTCTGTGAGATGCACAAAGTCTTCTATCAGAGAGGTTGAAAGGAAACATGGGAAATTATGTCATGTTTACAGGAAACATAAACATATGTTTACAGGCCATAAGGGATGAACAGCCCTGCCATGGAAAACATAGAGAGTAATTTAATACTCTTTTGCTAAATGATTTTGGTATTTAATACATGGTGAAAATCTATAATTATTCAATTGTTTTATTTTTTGGTAATACTTCCAAATTTTGCAATATACTCTCACTTAAGCAAAAAATTACATTGAAAAAACAAAAGTGCATGTTTGTTGAACAAGCTACTACTGGTTTTCATATTTCAAGATATTTTAATGTTGACAGTATAACTTGCACAAAAGGTTTGCTGACATTTATCATCTACCATCATCAAGGGACATAGCTACATATAAATAGAAGATGATAAATTTGCTAAAGCAGCATAACTATATACTATAAAATGTAAGAAATATCTTTTGAAGGCTGGGTTTAAAGTAAACTATTTAACACTTACAGATGTAGACTGTGTTTATGTATTACTCTTTCAAGTATGAGTTTTTATTTAGATTAGGTGACTGCTCATCTCAATTAATTTCACTTATTTTGATTCTAAGAGGTTTTTTGCATATAAAAAATGAAGTGATAGCTATGATGTTTGACCCATTAGTAGAAGAAAAACTCCATAAACTATTAAATGATGTCAATTTTACTCCAGTATCATCAGATATTTCAAATAGAAAATTAATTCCAAAAGTGGTTCAATTTCTTTTTTTATCCAATTTGCAGAATCCAAGTAAAGCTTTTGAAGGTTCATTTTGTCATAGAAGAAATATATTATCAAAAACGTAATTGTAATTTCTATTAAAAGGGCAACATTGAAGATAAAATTATTTGGTCTTGCAGTGTCATAAGAAAATAAACTTTGGAGTAGTGTAACATCATACTAAAACCATTGTTCTTAACAAACTAAGAAACTTATGGAGCAGAAATATAAATAGAATTGGTATGTAGGCATGGTACACATATAATTCATGCTATGTCCAAACAAGCTGATATATCTAATCATCAAAATAGAAGTGGTAGTTTTTTAGAAATAATTTTATTTTTAAAATTTATTTTTGAATAGAGCTGTTATATAGTTCCACCAATAAAATAAAAATAATTTATTAGTTGATGCAAAATAATTTTAAAATTCTATAATTTTCATTATTTTTAGCATCTTTTACTCTCAAATCTGTCCTTGTTTAGATGATCAGATATATGATTATGCTACCTATTTAAATAAAAGACATTGCTGCCCATCCATTGAACCAACACATAAACCTGGAAGTCATTTGACCCTTCTCACTTAAACATCTAGTCGCTAAGTCATCACAATTTGAATTAAGTTTCCACTTCTTTTTCACTACCTGAGTTCAATGCTTTAGCATTTCTCACCAAAATTGCTTTAAAAGATTCCTGCCTGGTCTTCCATTCCCAATCTTTCATCCTTTCAATCCATCCTCCATACTGCTGTCAAAGTGATAGTTACATATAATCCTTTGAAAGTTATCAGTTTCCTACAGAATGAAGTTCAAGCCTTTTGTCATAGAAGATCTATTTTGCCTTCATACCTCATTTCTTGGCTGCTCCTTCCTTGCATCCTTCACTCTGGCTATATCTGTACATCAAATATACTATTTTCTTTCAGGAAAAGAGACAGATGAAATTCGTTCAGCCTCTTAAATATTTTTCCCCTTTTTTCTCTGCTTGGTTCTCTTAGCACAAAGTGTATTCCTTTACTATAGCACTTAATATACTCTACAACAATTGTGGATTTGCTGTCTTCCTCTCTAAACTGTGAGTTTCATTAGAACTCATTAGAACTCACAAGTTTCATTTGTGTTTTCTTCAAAATTTCTAGAAATAAAATAGTCCCTTACACATCAGAGACATGCAATAAAAGTGTATTGAATACAAGATAGAAAATGAGGGCCATAATGAGACACCCATAAAGTGTTACATGAGAGAGAGCAAGGGCATAAGTTACATCTAGCCAGACAGAAAGATGAAAAAAATTTAGACAGAATTTGAGTTTTTAATTGATCTTGTGGCATGTGTAGGATTTGGGAATGCAAGGATGGGGAAAAAGAAATCCCAGGCAAAAATACAACATAAAAATATAGAAGGTATCTTGTAAACAGTACAAATTTAAGTGTGGGTAGGAAAATTATAACATGAAATTGAGTCGTGAGAAATATTTGGAAGGTCCAGATCTAGATTCCTCAATGGCAATCAGTCTAAAATTAAGACTTTATTCTCCTAATAATGGGAAATATTCTGGGTATTTGAAGGGGGTCCTGCATCTACCGGTAACCTGAAAACTACATGTGAATTAGCTTCATAGAAGGAAAAGAACCCAAAGGGACTACTTAGGAATTCATCACATAGGCTATGTGAGTGATAAGCCATGTCATCCTGGAGACAACCTATACAGATTCATGAGAGCTAATTACTAAGTTTTCAGGATTTTAGTTTTTACATACAATCATTATTAAAAATTAAATTATGTACACTTACAATTAAATAATTTATGTTAAAATAAAGGTAATACTCAAAACTACTTACCTTATGCTTATTTATCTATTATCTATGCATTTGAGATTACTTGTATCTGTATGGCATAAATAACATGAAATGATATCCTATTGAACATCTCTTTCCAACTCAGTGTGTAGCAATATCATGATGGTGGCTTGAAATTGGTCATGACGGGAATATTTACACTATATCGATTGGCAAATGCTGCAATCATGACTTGATTTATTGTTTTGTTGATTATCTAGATTTAAGAAAGTAGTGGAGAAAATTATAATGAAGATAAAACTTAAAAGTGTATCATGTTTTTAGTCATTCTATTTGTGAATAGAATGAAAATTCATGGAATATTCTTCTAATAAAAATTATTATCCAGAAATTGTTAATGTCATTATTGAATAAGTGAAGTTCCAACATATGTCTTTATTTTTTCAGAAGGTTTATATCAGAATTGCATTTGTTCATCAACTGCAACCATAGGTTGGTTGGCTATGGGTACAAAATTTGGCAAAAATTTACAAAAACATTCTGTGAGAATCAATTGGATGTATGGAATTTACAATAAAGAACATAACACATTTTATTATAATTTTAAGTTGGGTGCTACATATCCTTTGTAAATTGTAATAAGCATGTGTGTGTATGTGTACACATATATACATACACATTTTTCTTGGTAGAAATGACATATTATACAGTGCTGGCAATATGACCTTAGCACTAGAAATGGAGAGGAAGGAATACTTTCAAAAAATATTTTGAGATGATGCTACAGTGAATACTAATTGAATGTAAGGGGCTGAGTAGTGATTCAGAGATGTGAAAAGTTTTGAGGCTGTTGACATTTTGTATTTTGGGGAAATATGAGGCACAAATAGAAAAGATTTATGAAAAATAAGAATATAGTTTTTGACTGCTGCATAGATTGGGGAGTCATCTTCACTGAGGTGTCCTCAAAGTCACTGTAAAAACTATAAAGGAGAGTAAACAGCCTCAAAAGATATTTGAGAGGAAAACTAATCTTAGGGGAAGGAGAAAAGGAAAACGTAGTAAAAGAATCAGAGAAATAGGAAGAGAACCAGGAGACAATGGGATCAAAGAAACCTGGTAAAGAGAAAACGTCAAATAGGACCTTGTCAGCAGAGAACGAAAATTTGCAATCGAACTCTTTGAGTGTTTTGTTTGAGACTAACAAACTAGAGAGAAAAGAATAATGTTTAGATTGGCATAGGTCACCACAGGTCACAGTAAAAGATAGAATATATGATGTAAATGTTATAAAAGAAACAGAAACACACAGGTTTATCTTCCCGAATATCTGTAGGTTTGGTCAGAACTACCAATTCCCAATCAAATTTTAGAGGTTTATATTTAAATGTCTTAAAGAATCAAGAATGTAGGCTGTAGATTCTGAGAATGAAAGAGTCCTTGAAAGAATTTGCATGCCAAATACCTCAAAATCAAGTCCAGGAATGATTATAGTAGTTGACAACCTCTGGCATTAGGGAATCTCAATTATTCACATGATAACAAAATCCAGAAGTTAATCCAAGTGCTTACAAGGTGAAAGGCATCTAGACTGCATACCTAACACAGGCAAATACTCTTACTGAAATGTAAACTTTATTTGATAAGTGCTATGACAAAAAGTGCATTTGGAAGGAAAATGGACAGTAGGCTCTGTCAGCTTTCTTATTATTTAGGGAGAACAGCAAGAATCAACACCACAGCATTATCAACAGGTTGACTCTTGCTTTTGATTTCCCTTTAGACACAACTAAAAAAAAAAAAAAAAAAAAAAAATGACAAGGCAAAGTTAAATCTGAAAATCTGCTATGTTCAACAATTACTCATAGAAAAATGGAATTTTCTAGAGACCAGAAAGCTGGGCCAAGGTATAATTTGGGAACTTGTGTTTCATGTACTCTGGAGATATTAACTTGATAATCTACTCTGAAGAGATTTTTCTCTGCAAAATTAGAGATCTCTAGATTGATTTATACTTTATTAATATTTTTACTAATATTATTATTTTATGCTTTTTCTCAAATTTATTAAGGTCGATTGATATAAAAATTAATATATTTAATGTATTTCTTTGGCCAAACTTGAGATGGAATTACTATAAGAGTATGTACACACTGCATATTAGAATATTTTTTAATTCATAAAAATATTTCTCCATGTGAGTTCAAAGGCAAAGAAAGTGTTATCCAAGGGAGTGGGGAAAAATCAGATATTATTGTGTATCTGATTTCTAAATAAGGTTATATTCTGAGGGTCTGTGTGGACATGAATTTTAGGGAGATACTATTTAATCCACAATAGCTTATAACTGGGTTCATATATTTAAGAAAATATTAAAGTAATTCTAAAAATTACAGATATGAGTTTTCGAAGTAATAAAGATTATATTCTGGTTTATTTTGTATCACATTCTCACTTATTGTTTCATTTACTCTAATTTCTTTTTTTCCAGTTGTTCCTGTTTTGGATGGCTATGGCTTACCTATGAGAAAGGTTAAGCTCTCGCCTGTAGTTGATAATTATGGGAATGCAAGGTGACAGGTAAGCTGACTCACTCTTTCTAAGTATTTGACCCTCAAAAGTAGCCAGACACTTAAAAATAAAATCTGTTTCCTAACTGAGTGGTTATATTAATATCAGACAAACTGTATCTCAAAAGAAGAAGTATTGCCAGAAATAAATAGGGCATTTCACAATGATAAAAGGATCAATGAATCAGAAAGACTTATCTTAAACGTGTATTTACCTAATAAAAGAGGCTCAACATACATGCAACAGAGAATATATAGTCAAATCCACAAAGTTGGCCATTTTTAAATATTCCACTTTAAGTAATTGAAAGAACACATAGACAAAAATATCAGTAAGAATATAGGAAATTTGAACAGCACTATCAACACTCTTGGCCTAAATAGTATTTATAGAACACTCCATTCAATACTGCAGAGCATCCACTTTTTTCAACTATATGTAGGATGTTTGCCAAGGTAGACAATAGAATAGACCAAAAAAATCTCAGCAAATAAAAAACAGAAGGAAATCTTACGGAACATGTTCTCTAACCACAAAAAGAAGTACATTAAAAATCAATGATGTATTTTAAAATCTCCAAATATTTTAAAATGAAAAAAGAGATATGCTTTACGGTCTCAACTCTTAAAATAATCTCAGTCAACCAACTTATTTAACTCTATGAATCCCAGCTGAGTAAAGAAAAATTTCCACTGAATTGGTCAAGAAAATTAATACTAAATAATACTTTTGAAATTTATGGGTAATCAGCCTCTTTAAAGTTGTCTTATATATTGTAATTAATTTTACATACTGCCATTGGTTGGCTACATCAATAAAGGTATTTTCAGCAATATAAATAATTCTTTCAGCTATCCTAAGATTGTACAGCATTGGTAGTATAGTGCTGAGCATAGCTGTCTAGATGCTCCTAGATTATACAGATACCCTACATCACTTTTCATGGTCCCATCTTTTAAAACTTCTAAGATTTCAAATTCTTTTTAAAAATTTTATTATTAGTTTCACATATACAGTACATTGATTAGACATTTATATACTTTATGAAATAATCCTATCACCCATCTGGCTCTACACACAGCCATTACAATACTACTGACTACATTCCTTATGCCAGACTCCCTATTTCTGTGACCATCTTTTACCTATGAATCTGTGCCTCTTTAACTCTTCACCCCTTTCTCCCAGCCCTCCAAACTCCTCCCCTATGGCTGGCACCAGAATGTCTTCTGTATCTGTGAGTCTGTTTTTGTTTAGAATTCATTTCCTTAGATTCCATATATAAGTAAAATCATATGGTATTTCTCTGTCTGACTTATTTCACTCAGCATAATAATCTCTAGGTCCATCCATGTCGTTGCAAAGGTAGAATTTCATTTTTTGTATTGCTGAGTAATATTCCATTGTATATATGAACCATAACTTCTTTATCCAATCATCTGTTGGTGGATATTTAGATTGTTTCCATATCTTGGCTATTGTGAATAGTGCTGCCATGATCACGGGGATGCATACATCTTTACAGATTAGTGTTTTGGTTTTCTTTGGATAAATACCCAGAAGTACAATCACTGGGTCAAAAGGCAGTTCCCTTTTTAATTTTTTGAGGACCCACCAGACTATTTTCCATAGTGGCTGTACCATTTGCAATCCCACCAACAGTTTATGAGGGTTCCCTTTTCTTCATATCCTTGCCAACACTTGTTTTTTTTTATGTTGATGATAGCCATTCTGACAGGTGATATCTCATTGTGGTTTTAATTTGCATTTCTCTGATGATTAGTGATCTTGAGTATCTTCTCATATGTCTATTGGCCATCTGTATTTCCCCCTGCAGCAGGAGAGAAACTTGCCAAGTCTTGGAAATGAAAAATAAACGCTTTTCCTATATATGTTAGTGCCATTGTTTATTGACTATTTACTCAGCTCCAATGTAATTAGGGTCATTAGCAAAGCAGAACCAGCTCAGATCCTGTCAATACTTGACCTTTAAAATGGTCGAGTACCTTCTGTACTGGATGCCAAACCAGCTAACCCCTATAGGGTATCACAGCTGTTGTTGCAATGCAAGTAGAAGCAGAGGTGCCATTTCTTGTTGAAAACTTTTCTTGGGAAAAAATTTTCTGCTGTAGACATAGTGTTTCAAAAATCAGACAAAATATATTTCATGGAAAATCTATTTTGAGATCGACATTCATTTGAAAAGCTAAAACTAGCATCCGGATAAAAAAAGGAAAGGATGAAACATCAAACTGAAAATATCTTTCTATATTGTGACATTTCCTCAAATGTAAATGAGACTACCTTTAAGGCTGTCACAAGCAAAGAAATCTAACTGGGGTCTTGATGACTGAAGGGATGTTAAAGAATCTCTCATCAGCGGACCATAAAGAATAAAGCAAAAGCTATCAGCAATGTGCAGATGTTATCAGGATGTGACTTCAGCACAACCCCACATCCCGATGGAGAGACAAAACTGCAGATGTTTAATATATTACAAGAACTAACTGCAAATTCTGTTTTGCTTCTCCTACTTTATAATGTTTATTTTTTTTAAAAGACATGAATTGCACTTTTGAAGAACTCCTTCCAACCTTAATTACTTCATAAGTCTAAATGCTTACTATTAGGATGCAGAGTTCTGGGTAGAATGGCAGATCAAATACTACCTGGGTGTGGGACAGTGTGAAAGATGCAGAGAGGGATATGTTTAAGCATTTATATCAGGTGGTGGGAAGAGAGTTTTCATTGCTGTATGATAATGGTACCCTAAGTGTGAGATAGAGACTTGTGCACTGATTTGACAACAAACACATCAAATTTACTTTAAATCTGCTCCAGTACTGGCAAAGTAAAAGCATTTATGGAGACTCAAATTTGTTAAACAAAGTAGAAGACATTTGGAGATGTGAAGCAAATAGTTCTGCCCAGATGATTTTTTTAAGTTAAAAATGATAGCGTAATGATCTAATAGATTATTTAGTTTCAAAAAGAATTATTTGCCTTGATGAGAATTCTTTTGTGTGTGTGTGGGGAGCAGGGAAGGGAGCTGCTAGGTTTAATATTTGTGTTATCAAAATTGGTTGTAAAGTCATAAATTATTATAAAGTCATATATGATTGTAAAGTCATAAACCTGTATTTCTTTCATCTTGATTAGTTTAAATGTGGTTATTTTACAAAAAAAGTTTTGTTTACCAAATAAAAGCACCCCATCTACTCTGTAAGGTTGTTGTTTTCATCTCAACTCTAAGTGGGTGTCAGCAGTTGAGGTAGAGTAGATCAGTGGGCTGGTGCCCTTTTCTGCCCAGCACAGGTCTCTCCTGTCCTCCTCCTCTCTGCTCTCCATCCACAGTTTCTCTTCTCTCCCTCAGGGAACCAGCAGGACTTTGCTCTTCAGGGCCTTCATGTGAAATAAGCCTACATCATCTGACTCACATGAACTGAAAATAATGAGAAAAGGAGAAAAAAATAATTTTTTTGAATAAACGGATTACCAATTTGAAATTAAAAATATAAGCCACACTAATTATTGGGATGGGCTTATACTTCAGAAAAAAATGTAATATACATTTAAAACAGTAAATTTTAGGAAGCATGTCAAAGAATTACATTCTACCTTTAGTGCAAATGATTAAGTTTGGTGTCTATAAAGCTGGAGAATCAAGACAGATATCACCTGGAATTAGGACTGGCTTACCATGTATTCTGAAAATAATTTCTTTAAGATTCAGGAGAGAATAAGGCCAAAATATGGGGTTAAAACATTGCACTTGATTCCAAAGGGAGGGAACAAGAGAGAAGCAAAACAAAAGGATAGCTATGTTTTCTCTTAGAAGGCTCGAGTAAGCAAAGTAATTCTAATCTGATGATTAGAAACAAACCAAACCAAAGACAAAGCAATTTCTGGTTTTAAACCAAAGACAAAGCAACCCCTGAGTTGCATTTACCTATTTGTGTCCACATGAACTCAGTGTAGTAGAAAGTGAACACATTTCATCTTTAAAGATTGGTTTGACTGGGCTCGTGTCCTCTTCATGTTTCTACTCCTAGTGCCCAGAGCAGTGCAAGAGACATCGACCTTACCAATAATGTTGGTTTAATTGAATCATTGAACAAGAGCAAAGAACCCTATTCTGAATATTAGATGAAATAAAAGATTCAAATATTTGAAGACTTCAACACCCTTTGTCCAAAGGACTATCTAAACTTATAAGAAAATTTCATGTAATTTTTATGCCAGGATAGGCAACTACAGAGGGAATGAAAGAAATTCTTTAGTGGAAGGTGATTCCACCCTTTGCTAAGATGTGACTGACCGATAAACTCAAAATATTTTGAGGAGATGCTATCTGCCAAAGGGATTACCACAACACATGTAGGATCAAAGAAAATTCCACATTTTACCCTGGTGATTAGCTATAATTAAATAAAGTAAGTCTTTTTAAACTTCATTAGTAGCAAGACGTTTGCTACAGCAGAGTGGGCACAAATCATCCATTCTTAATTAAAAGATAATCCACAGGACGGCCATAATCTTTTTCTAAAAATACACCATTTCCCCCTGAAAGATTTTCTCATCAAATAAGGATAAATAACAGTTTCTATGAGTTTAAGCCATGAAGGAATGGATGCTCCTCCCGTTTGCTTCAGTGAGTGCTGAATGTGGCTGATAACATCACTTTGGCATGCTATTATCTAAAATGGTAGAATACCTCACTTCAGCAAAGTCTGACATAAATCTTTGAAAACAAAGACATTGCATATGTATGAGTTGAAATAGATATGACAGTGTTGGCACATTAATATTCCTGTCACTAGGGGGTTTCAAACTTTTAAGGAGAGGATGGGAATGAATTCAGACTGTAACTGGTAAAAAAGGGTGACATACAGTAGGACAATTAGGCATTACCTACCACAATAAAATATGTACAGGGAAAGGGTTCCCTGCTTTCTGCCTTTGGTAAAAAATGACTGTAGGATTATCTCTTGGGAATGCCAAGAATAATTAATTTGGCTTAGAGATTTGCATGGTTGTTCTAAGCATACTAATAAGAATGTTCCGTGAAGACCAGTTCCAATCAATGGAAGAGAGAACTGTTTTTTCTTGTGTAGCCACTGTGGTGGTTCATGTGTAACAGATGTTTCCATTTATTCCACAACAATCCTCATTAAAAGTAACTGTGAGGCTCATTAATTGAATAGTTTTCCACATAGTTGGATCTGCGCAGAAAATAGTCTTATTATTGTATGTTTTACGATTATTTCTCTTCATGTTTTTGATGGCTAATATGAAAAGCTTTACCATACCTTTTACCTTAACTTATCAGGAAGAAGTAAATGAATGAAAAATAAACTTATTTTTACTCCACCTTACATTGTATGGACTTACTATGTGTAGAGAAACCTCTACCTAGAAATGCCAACCATTTTTAGAAAAGCTTTATATATTATCAAAATCTAGAAAATTACCACTTACTAGGGAAAATGACATAACAGTTGCATCAGATTTTATTCCGTATGGGAGTAGGCAAGAGTTATTCAACACTAGGTCTTAATGAAAAATTGTCACTAAGATACAGTTCTGGTGTTTGAAGCTGATGTTAAATTTTTTTTTTTTTTTTGTGTGTAAAGCATACGTGTTGACATGGTGAGTAGAAATGAAGGGCTGCTTTGAGGTTTTTACTAAAAACATTTTGGACATGTTGCTGTAGTCCTGGGGGCCTTGGTCTGGGCCCAGCAGCAGTTTACCCAGATGCAGAAAAGACTTCAAAACCTCTCCTTTGACAAAGAGACATGAAATAATATCTGACAAAGGCATTGCAAACAAACATGATGACAAATCAGCAATTATACAGGCTGCAAAGGAGAGCACATCTCACTTCCAAATGTCTTTTTTTCTTCTTCTTCAAATTTTACTAATAACATCTCGTAGAGGTGCTTAGGTCAGTATTTTTAAAAACAATTTAATATATGACTGTGCTTTGAATTTAGTTTAACTCCTTTATTACACTAATTCTATTTGTCATTTCATGCATGTGTCAGCATTGTTTTTGAATGGCAAAAAAAGGTTGAGAATAAACCAAGCACAAAGAAAGATTCTTGCAGCTCACAATATGTAACTGTTTTAGAAAGGAAAAAATATTCCATGAAGATAAGTTATATGACATTTGCCAAATATTGCTATCTCTTAAATGGAGTTATGTGTAAAAGAAAAATACTTACAATAAATTAAATAATATTGATGAGAAAATGGCAGCGAATTTGGCCAGATCCATGTTGCACTGATTTTGGAAAATAAGTAAAAGAGGGACTTTTCAAAAGGAATTACAAAGTTAAGTTTAAATGTGAAAATAGTTACCTTGATTTTTTTTTATCAAATTCTATTAAATACCATGAAAAATTTACATGTACAGAATGAATGTTGATCCCATCTTATAAATAAATCATCATTAAAAGCCTATATGCCTAATAAACTGAAGCCCAAGTTTCAACCAGGATCAATATGAAGGAAAACAACAACAATAACAATATAATAAATCAGATGGAACACATAATTCACAAATAACCATAGCATAAACTTCCTCAAAATCTTTGCCTTTTTTTTCATAATCATAGATATGTTACTGATCAAAGATATACTATATCTCATATAAAATGTTCATCATATAAAATTATTGATATGAACTGTAAATAAAAAAAAAGCTACTTAGGTCTTTACAATGTTATCTTTTATGTTGATTTATTGCAGAAAAATAATGAATTGCAGCTTCTTCTTCTTCCCCTGACATATTTGGGATATTTTACATGACTTTGAAATGGCTTAAATGTTTTAACACCCACTATAGGATGTTTTGAAGAGGGGAAGAAAAACATGCATTTATCTTGTGAGTGGTTGTTTCTTACCATCTCATTCAGTATTTAGGAATACCGAAGGTATATAATTTAAAGAGAAAGGAAAAGCAAACTTAGTTAAATGTGTTATAATGCAAGAATATATTTTAAAGGCTATATTAAAAAAAATGCTTGATAATTAGCAATCAAACCATTTACCACATGATCTATAGTATGAAGGCAGTGCAAGATCTCTGAGTTCTGTGATAACTACACGTGCTAATCAAGTTACCTATAAAGTGGCTTTAGGTAAGGACAATCCTAAATTTATGTCTATAAACACCAGTTACTATTTTAAAAACCACTAGATGTAGTATTTTCTCAACCATATTAACATAAAGAAATTTATACCATCACAATTTCTTTCTTAAGATAATCTTTTGTTCTATCACACTATGTGGGTGAAACTTATTGTGATACTTATGTTTTCTGACGAGTTAGAATTTCAGCATATCACTGATAAAACAATCATATTCCTTTGTTTATTATCTATAATGCACCTTGCAGAATAGTGTTTTATTAAAACATTTCAGACATAAAATTTATTTGATTTCAAAGATATAATATACCGTATCTTGTTTATTCAAATTAAACATTTGTTTGACATTTTAGTACATCATACACATTTTTTGTTTGAATTGAACAAAAACGGTCATGATTTTGATTGTATGTAGTGTTGAAACATTTATTATAAGAATCACTTCATATGAAATTCGGAAAACAATATCTACAAACAAAGGCAAATTTGGTATTGCTAATGAAGACTATACCCTAAGTTAGTGGTACCATTTAATCCTACATGCTATGGCATTTCATTATCTAGCAAAACAAGTCTTCTGTTTTTTGCTACCATTTTATATAAAATAAAAAGACCAACTTCTTTTCTTATCCTTTCATTGCTTACTCCCAGAAAAAAAAATACAGATATGTTTTATAAAACATGTTGTTATATTAAGATGTATGTCTGCTTTCCTTCAGAAGATAGATTAGAGTGCTTCAACTGCCATTAAAGTTGTCGCTCTTTGTAACAAAATGTAATGCTGCATATATAAAAATGCAAAGTGTAATGTAGAGTCAAATGTCTCTCAGCACAAGAGTTGTTCGTTTTAGCACCCATTTTGTTGGTATTTATCAACTTACTAATTATAGGCAAATTGCTTCCAACACGAAAACTGTGATGATTAGCAGTTTTTTCTGCTAACTCTAGTCTACTGTAGTTCCGGTAAAGAATGTCAATAATCCAGATTCCTTTCTTTTTCTTGGCTTAGAATATGTAAAAATAAATTCATCAGGCTAGCATTTCTCTACTTTTAGGAAACATGGTTTGAAAAGATGGGGGTGGAAAGAAAAAAAAGGGATAGATTAAATATATCAACTCAAGAAGGTCTACTTGCTACCTCCTATCAATTGAACAATCTTGAACACTCACCGGTGATTGGTCTATCACAAAATGGAATTATGTAATGCCAGCTTAATTAACGAAATAACTGTATTTGAGCATTTGTACAGGAAATGTATCAGTTGTCAAAACTCAGCATAAAATTTCTATATTAAAAGGAGAAAGAAGAGTCTTAAGAGTTCTTTCACCTATCATCATTAATACCCTCCAAATGGCTGGATATACTGTTTAAATTTCTCATATAACTATTAAGCAGAGTTACATGATATCGCTTGGTCAAACATAAAAAAGTTTGTAACCTTCAGCCCTCCATTACAATCCTTTAAAATGAGCTCAAATGAAAATGGGAGTAACATGCCAATCCAGAAAATGTTTTCATAACATGCAATATAATAAAAGGTTGAATTTTCTATCACCATTACTAATTTCACCCATTTGTTTCTCATTACAATAAGTAAACAAGATTAAATGGAAAATCTTACAGTTCACAGAGTACATTACACAGCAGAAATGTCTGTAGCAAATACTGACTTAGTGTCTTAACCAACTTATGTGCCACTAAGTGACCATTTCTCCCTGCTATGAAGTTTTCACAATTTTAAAGTTATATTGACAGGTTCCAGTCAACAATGATGTCTGCAATGGCCTTCTTTCTCCAATACATTGCTTTTAGTCTAATTGCTTATTTGCAGTCTCAGCAAGCAGAGAGAATTTTATCCTCTTTGCCTTGTCTCTGAATACTAACTAGCTGGCCCAGCCGAAGCACTCTAAAGAGAGAAACTGCATGAGAGACACACTGCATTTGACACAGTCAAGAGGTAAAAGAAAGAGCAAAACAAAGGTCTATTCAGGACTGAATCCTCTGATATTCTTCCCCATCCCCCAATCCCTTTAAAAATAAAGCGTATGGGGGGAAACCCATAAATCTATGCCTGAATGCCTGAGGTTGTCAGAATAAAGGACAATGAATGACAGGTGACTGTCAGTATAATTTTCAGTCTCCAAGTTATCACTTTTTGGCATTGTTGAACAAAAAAAGTGTATACATAACAAGGAAATATGTCATAAATTCTCTATGAATACACAGACAAGTTCAATATAGGAGAAGCAACTAAATATTTCCATATGGGCACATAGGTTTCCTTTCAGTTCCATATTTTTTACTGGAAAATGTCTTCAAATTATTAAGTGTTTTTCTAGTGATAACAATGCTAAATAACTTTGGGTAAACTGCTGAAGGGTTATGAACCTGCTTTACCTTTACTTCCTTTTAAAAAACATATTTAAAGAATAGGAGATCTGACTTGATAAATAAAACTCCTTGCATATGTTGCTAAAATTTTTAAAAAGGAGTAAGAGCCAACTGATGGGAGTTTTTCTGTTTGATTTTTAAAAGGCTCCTCTCAAGCTATTTTCCCGCAAGATCTTTTTACACTTTCATCTTCACAGACTGCCTTAATCCTCCTGTCTTTGTTGTTCCAATGTCTGATCAGTTTGTTTTAAAGTTGCATCTACCCCATATTTGCTAGAACTGAAACTTGACTTCAGGCATTTGCAGTTATAAATCCCTACAAACGTGCAGGCTTTCCAGAAAAAGGTG
Source organism: Pteropus medius (assembly GCF_902729225.1). Taxonomy (NCBI): domain Eukaryota; kingdom Metazoa; phylum Chordata; class Mammalia; order Chiroptera; family Pteropodidae; genus Pteropus; species Pteropus medius. Next base: position 11,539,441 of record NW_024346062.1, on the reverse strand, counting down.
GAAAGTGTTAAAGCAAGAAAGGTTTTGATGATTATTTAAATAATGTATATTAAGTTGTCTGTTGCATGAACTACAGGTACAGAGAGATAACAAACGTGAAGCAATTTGTAATTAAAATTAGTCTGGCCTCTTAGATTACTAGCATGCTCCAGTCTGCTGACCATCTGTAGTGGAAGGACAAAGACTCTATTCTCAGTTCCACTGGGCTGGGGAAAGGACATAACTGCCCAGAGCCCCGTTTCTAGGCCTTGCTATTAGTGGGCATAAAGATGGTTCGTAGTAGCCAACTTTCTCATGCCAGGCAATAAGCAGAAGGAGTATAGAGACAGTGATCTGTGTCATTCTAAGCACTCTCAGGGCACCATTAAGATGAAGCTCAACTGCTGTTACCACCCCGGCAGGCGTTACTACACATTCTAAATCTTTTGAGAGAAATGAAGAAAGAAAGGAAAGAGCACAGTGAAATAAAACAAGAAAAACAGGAGGAAGTTAATCTCCTGGTTATACCCTTTTCTCTCTTGCCTGCTATAAAGAACGAAAATAATCTTAAAAGGATGAACATGAAAGAATGCTATGTATTTCACTATTAAATATGGACAATAATTTGTTTTAAAGTTTGGAAATTGAAAGTATTTAGCAGTAAATAGTCATACAGACTTCAGCTTAGTCTTCAAGAAATTAATTTGTAGAATATTTAACAAACTGATGACATGAAAATTTTTCTTGATTGCGTATGAAATATAACTTTACACAAATAAGGGAACAAGATTGCTGAATTCTGTTTTTATTTTTCACTTACAGGGGCTGTAACTTAAACTGCAGCATTTGAGTATTTATTTTGTGAGCCTAAGCAAAAATGATTACATTCGATACCTGAAATATTTTCATACAGAGTCCTTATTTGTAGTAGTTGTATTTCTACTACTTTTTTTATAATGGTCCTCATGAGAAAACTCCTATGGAAAACAATAAGTTTAAAAATCTTGTTATAATTGATAATGACAAGTTTATAGCTATTAAATTTGAAAGTCACAGATAAAATTGTGTTAATATTCAGGGTTAGTCTAATATTGCTTTTGGCTATTAGAAAATACATAGGTATGAAAGTTATATAGGACAGTTATATGAGACAAAGATTTAATTCGAGAGGAAATAAGAGGCCAACTTTCAACTTATAACAAACAAAATGAAATGTGTGCATATTTAAAAAAACAGTTTCTATTTTTGGGGGGAGGAGGAGGGCTCAAATAATCCAAAATTAAAGATTCTACTTAGTAGTTGCATGAAAAAGTTTTTAAAGTTAATAGAATAATTATTATTTTAAACAAAAGATTTATTTGTGGATTGTGTGTGAGTGTATATGTGTCTGTGTCAGTGTGTGTGTGTCAGTATGTTCGTGTGTATAATGATAGTGAGGAATTAGAATTATATTGTGAATAATAACTACTTCATACTGGAGCCTTTTTAAAATGAAGATATTTAATTCTTTATTTCATTTATATTTAACAAGATACCCACTATATAGTTGAGAAATTCCAATTGTTTTTAAAAATAATGACCTATGAGTCAGTCATATCTTGACAATTCCTAGTGAGAGTTCAAGAAAAAACTCAGGGTCTTAAAAATACAAAAATTTATGTTGATCATTATCATCATAAAATGACAGAAAAGTTCATGTATTTTATGAATAAGACGATTATTTCCTGAGCTATTTATTTCTATGAGGATTTTTAATTTTTTCCCTAAGAACAAAATGGTCAAGAGAAGGGATAAAATTCCCAGCCAACAGTCATTCTTAAATAGTAGGAGATAAATGCTTTCCTTTTGAAATCTATTTGGCCAAAATACATTGGTAACTGTACGCAGATCCTCTAGGTTATAATGATGCAATGTCAGGGCTGAATAAATGATTACTGTGAGCCAGGTAGTCAAGGAGGCAGCATGGCAGAGTAGAGTATACACTCTAGACTGAAGGAAGGAAGGTTTATGATAGCTCTGGAAGAGGAGAAAGAATCTTGCTGGAAAAGAAATAAAATAAGCAAAGACGCAGATGTGAGGGTAAATTTAGATGGAAAATGTCCAAATCTTAACTTTCCCTTTGCATAGATAGTTAGATAAATACATACATAATACTTTCATACATGATAGATAGATAGATGGATAGATTCTGACTGGAGAATCTCAAGTTGGGAAGTAAAATTCTGTGAGATAACATTTTAGGAAAGTTTATTACTTTTTACTTGTTTCATTTTAAATTTATAAGGAAGTTTTATCTTAATAATATAACAAATACCAAAAAATAGAGAAAGAGGGATTTGAAAAGCTGGCAATGTAAACTTTATTTTACCACTCTTCAGACTGAGAATGGACTTTAGATTAGACATTCATGCAACAATTGGGATGACCTACTCATGTTCTTCCCCCACCTCCCTCCCCGGCCTTGGACTCTGAACTCCAGGACTTAAGTTCAAAAGGCAATGTAGCAATGACTTATGCAGTGCTGTTTGAATATAAATTGGTATAATTTTTCTGAAGGAAAAAAAACAACAAATGCCCTCTAGGTCAAAAACCTTGAGCATGTGTATATACTAACAATTCTACTGCTTGGAATTTATCCAAAATAAATAATCAGATAATCTAGGTAATTAAAATGGAATCAACCTAAATGTGAACTGTAAAAGATTAATTAAATAAATTAGGTTATATCCATATGGCCATTATTGCTTAATTCCATCCATAAAAAATCATCACTATTGGCAATTGTTCTAAGTTTAGGTGAAGTGGAGCAGTTTTTCTTGATTAGTACCCCTTGGGATTTTGCACAGGTAGTCTGTGTGGGTAGTCCATACTTGATGAAATGCTTAAGCACATGCGTCTCATGCGTCTCCTTGACTAAGTCAGACAGGGAAGCTGTTCTACTGTTACACATAGCAGTTTGCCACCCATGTTCCTCCAGTGGGAAGGTTCAGTTTGGTTACTAAGTAAGAAGTTACTCTTTACACTCAATGAAATTTTAAATAACATAGTACAGCAAGATATATAAAAAACATATACACTGTGTTTATAATAAGATGACCTGCAGAAATCATCTTTGCTTTATCTGTGCCCTACAGAGAAAAGCTGATTTAAAAAACTAGCTAACATCTACTAGAAAAAAGCAGAAGTTTGAGAATTTTTCAGAGAATTATATACAACAACCACAATTGTAAATTTTTCTTCGCATCAGGTTACATTTTTTTTTTTTTTAATGAATACTTTTACACTTACTCCAAGTGTTAAAGTGAGAATCAATTGAAGCTACAAATTCTCACAATTTTATGGAGTTCTGCCCTTGAAAGTTTCAAATGTCTGTTCATTATAGTTTTAAATATACTAATCTAGCATTTATTTTCCTTTTTCTACCTGTAAATAATACATTGGTAACGCCATAAATTACTTTGAAGAAGATGCTATTTCTTCTCAGAATAGCTTTGGGGCAGTAGTCAAAAGTCTTTTATTAATCCACTCCAAGAGTATTCATCTCTACTTGAGATGGCTGGCCCTTGTGTTCCTCAGGGGCAGGTAGCTGACCTTAACACTCTCCGTGTTCCAACAGTAGAAGATACTAAACAAATGTCTGTGGCAGGAAGAACACTGAGGCAATCCTCATTTCACCTCTGTTCACTGTCCCCTGAATATGTATATGTTATCTTGCATTATAAATTATCTTTCATAAGTACATGCATTGCATACCACTAATGATTCTTTCATATAAGCAACAGACATCTACTTCTGTTAACAAAAGTAACTTAATGGAAGAATAGCAAGGTGGGAGTGGAGGCTCACACAATTAACATGACGCTGGTACAGATCATGATACAAATGAATTCAGGAAGGATAGGATAGAGGCAGTAGGAACCACAGTAACTTTCCAATAGCGGAGTGGTCAGAATATCATTATGGTGACAGCTGTTCTTGAGTCATGCCCATCCTTTCCAATGTCTTATTAGCAAAGATCCAATTGATGGATTTAGGCCAAAAAATAGAACCTCCTATTCTACTACTATTTGCGAAAAAAAAAAAAAATCCTCCCCCTTCGGCTTTCTAGAAGGGAGGGAGCAGGAGTGGCATTTAATTCATGCACACAAAGAGGGAGGTGATTTCCAAAAGGAAATAGAAGTATCATTAGGAAGAAGCGTAAGTGCTGAACAGCCATCTATTTACTGAACTCTAATTAGATGAGTAGGTTCTGAAGCACAGGGAATAGTCCTTATACTTCTTCATCTGTTAAAAGGATACTTGGAAAAGTAGATGGTTATATATGTGCTGAAAGGAAAGAAAACATGTCAATATTTTGAGACAATATTAATATTCATTGAAATTGTGTAACTATGTTACATATATCCATGAATGTAGCATTATTCTGATGCCCACATGAGTTAAAACCAGATATACAAACCCTTCTAGAAAGCTATCTTGTAAGACCTGTGTTCCATGTGCACTGAGGTTGTGCACAAGCTGGAAAGCCCACACATTAACAGAATATATAATAATGCTGTTAGTGCAGTATCTACTAAAGGTATTTGGTCAAGTAATAGGGGTTTATTATTGGAATTAAGCCTTCTTCACTAGTGCAGAGAGTTTACATTTGCCTTTTTAAATTTATCCTTTACTGATCATCCAGCTTGTCCACAAACCCTACCAAGAAAAGATGAAGCCCAAGGTTTAAATCTCTTTCCATTGGTAAGGTAAGAATCTTTGATGAATCTTAGGTGATCTAACAGATATCAAACAGGCTAAGTTAAAACTTTTAAATTTTCAACATTTAAAAAATTATACAATAAATGATCCTTTCCAGCTGCTAAATCCAAAAAACTTAATGGGACTTAAATGCATTCACCAGACTCATTCTGTGTAAGAAATATTTTCAGTGTCCTGTGGGTTTTTTTAGTTATTTCCTCGTTTCAGAGTTAAGCAATACAGATAAAGGGAAAATGACAGTGCCAGGAAGCTTGTGTGCATCCTTCTTTCCTATGACTATGCCAGCTACTAAAGTGCTGACCAAAGGTGAAAGGTCAGCAGTCATCTGTGGCAGATGTGCTTTATTATGATAAATACTTGGATGCTGGAAATGGTTTTGTTCACAGATAGTTTATAATTTAGGTGAGAAATAGAAATGTGAGGGAGCTTCACTGTCGGGAATCTTATTTCATATTTGAGTGCAATTAACCAGCTGATAAACAGGCTTTTGTTTTCCATCTGAATGGCCAATGTCCGTTCATTTGGGACACTATCTTGTCAAATGGGCAGCAATAATAATAAAGTTTATGTATCTTGGCTCTCTTCTACTCTAAAACCTGTAATAACCTCCTGCGTTGGAATCAAGTACCTGAACTGCACATACAAAATAATTATCTTCCAGAATCCACCTGATGGCGAGGATATGGAAGATTATCTTGTTTTGAACTGGAAATAAGGACTAAAAATGTCTTTTTATTTCAATGGCTCTTAATTTTAGTATAATCAGAATATACTTTCAAGCCCTGGTAATCTATATTCTACAACATTATGTAGCTTAAAGAAATAAGATATACATTATCACATTTCAAAAGATAATTTAAATTTAAAAAGTACATGAAAATGTCTTTTTATCTGAACTATAGCCATTTTCTGAACTGTAGCCATTTTATAAGCACTTGTTAATAATGACAAGGACTTTTTGTCTTCATATTTTACCACAAACTCAATTTTGCATCTTCACTTTATTTTTTCTCCTCACCCATACATTTTCCAATGTGCCATATTTATCTATTTTTTCTAAATAATGTCGTTTGTTTCTGTTTTTTGCTTGATTTAATATTTTCGTAAATGAAGATGACACACGATTGTATATTTTTTTCTTACAGTGATGATTGAAAAGAAAAGTCAACTATATCCTCTTGCTTAATTTCCCTTGAGAAGAATGAGCAAAGTGAGCTGTGTAACCTTGTAACCATGGAACAGATTTCCTGTGTAACGTTCACAGCTTTGGCAAGGTAATTGTTGCTGCCACACAATTTCTGGTAAAATCTGTGGAAGAATGGAAATTACATTATTAATCTTTATGTGTTGACCAGATATGACTAGGTCAATTTAAGAAGGGAAATCAATGTAGATTTTTATTTGTTCTCCCAATAAATATCTATTGAGCACTACTATGTGATATTTATTTGAGGAGAGAAATATGAATAATATATGGCTTCAGATCTCAAGAACTTAATAATCTAGCATGTTTGGTTCTACTGGTAGTGGTAGTGGTAAATAGTAGTGGTGACTGGCAATGATTTTGGTTTTTATTGGAAAAGAATTGTTGGGAAACAGATATATCACCTGGGACCTGTACATTATCACCTGCAAAATCTACACTAGTTTAACTTCTTAACATATTTTTTCTATTACTACAGTTTGCTTAAATGTACTATTGCTTAATTATTTATGCCAATCACACTTAAATCTCATATTTTAATTAGCATCAAGTTTCTCAAACAATTTCAAAGGCAAGACAGAATGATGAGACCAAACCTTAATCAAACATAGGAAACTTCTCTCAGCTCCTACTCTATCTGACTGAGAAAGTGCTTCATGTTCTATAAAAAATATGTTCATTAGCATAAAGGACATAATTTTCTTGTGGAGATGGGATATGCATATATATGTATAAGTGTCTAAATAACATTATATATGTGTGTGTGTGTGTGTATACACACACACACACACACACACACATACACACATACACATGCTCTTACACATTTTTACACATATAGATGTGAATCAATGTAGTATAGACCATAAATTAAAAGTGATACTTCATTACTTCATTACTTCAAATCTAAATAATATATCTTTGTGGGGTTGAGTTAGTCACAGAGAAAGGTCATTATTAAATTCAACATAAAATGAAGTATTGAACTTGTTTTAGTAAAAAAGGAAGATATGCATGTTCTAATAAAAATAGAGAAAAGGAAGATAAACAGTATCGAGGAATTAATCTGGTGAATAATTTTAGGAAATGTAATATCCACAAAGCACTTTTACTTCAACCAAAAAATTGGTGTATGCAACTATTTTCTTTAGGTCGAAATCTTTATAATGAAAGAATGACTGCTCTTACTATGAATTTGTTTTCCAGTAACAATTACTTTTACAGTATCAGTTATTCTCATTTTCTTTTGTTTAGCAGTTCTACAGTTTACCTGTTAATTGTACTTGATAAATAGTTATTATAAACCAAGTAGTATTTGTTGATTTTTATGTGACTAGCCTTGGGCTGGAGTTTCAAAACAGAACAGAAATGAAAGACTTTTCCTGCAAGGCTATTCTAATATTATTGGGTAGCCTACTGTCTGGCAATATACTTGAAAATACAATTACTGGTAATATGGAAAGGGACATGTGTTGTTGCTATAGGAAGACAGAGTTTATATCTAAGGACTTTTTAGAAACATGAAGAAAACACAGTAGCAACAATCAGACCCTTGCATCTGGCATGTATGTTAGGAAGCTCTATACTTCGGAATGCCTTCCACCAAGTTTTTAAAGATTCCTCTGGGGGCTAAGACCTACAAGGTCCAGGAGTGTCATTCAGGCTGGGCACCATGATGTTTAGATTACAGTATTTCTTTCAAGGGATCACATGAGACCAACCTACCAGAATAGTGCTGACATGTTGATTTGGGGTGAATCTCACTCACTTCACACACAGAATGAGTTCAGGGCTCTGGGCAATGAAGTGTACCTCTGACCCTTGGGCTTGAGTCATATATGTGAGCCACAGAGTCAGTTCTCACCTCTCTGTGTTCAGATCATTTGCCTCCTCCAATCTGCAGCAGCAGTAGATATCCTTTACTTTGTGTCGTGCCTGCCACCAGCTCCCTTCTTCCATAGGCTTTGCACTACCACATGTCAGGCAGATGTATGGGAGTGGCTGCACCTATCTCCTCTGAGGCCTTTCTAAACCTTAGTTCCTCAATGCTAATCAGCCCTTCTGATCATAGTTCCTTCTTACCTGTGATTGATGTGGTGACATACTCTCTTGGGTTAGTCTTAAGCCTTGCTGGAAGTGGTATGGACATTTCTTATGTGAATAAGACCATTTCTCTTTCTTAGCTTATGGGAACCCTCACCAGTCCTCCCCACTGGTGGCAGTATGTGGAAGGCAGAGGAGTGGTCAACACTGAAAGGTATTACATTCTAGAATGCAATGATTTTGGCTAAAGATTTTAAAGGAAGACATGTTTGGAAGATGTATTATTCTATGTTTAAGCTATAAAATTCTGTATGGTAAAATTAAAATGACAGAAAAGGAATGATAATGCATACTTTCCTGCATACTCGGGATAAGACTTGCATTTATTTGTGGTCATCATCAGTGAAGCACAGTTATAGCCTTTGATAGCACAATGAAGCCACTGAGTAAAGCAGCTTCACGAGTAATGATATAACTAAATAAATGACATTAGGGAATTACAGTAGCAAGAATATTGTTTCAATACAAATGCATTCTGAAGAGCTATGGCTTTGTGAATAATAATAGCATTGTTACCTTTTTCATGTAGTGTGAGGTATAAAATTATTTAGAAAATGACATTATATAATAAATAACTTTAAGACATTGTTACTGAACGTGAACAGGAAGAGATGGTGCCTGGATACTAAAAAGAATTTTCATATGTAACTTTTTCTTCTCTACCCATTTTTCTAAGTCTTCATTTCCACCTTATATAGGCTCTTGAATTTTGTGATTCATTTTCAATCTAATTGTTAATATAGACATTGGCCCTACAGAAATATTTGTCTAGGGTCCTTCACAACTAGGGATGGCCTTAGATAAACATATCAGAGAAAAACACAGACTATATCAAGAATATTGTTGAAGGAACTCTCAGCTTTATCAGTCTTGGTTCTGTCAGGACAGTCATTGTGTTTCTAATGCTGGACTTGGTGGTTTCTTACACCAGTTGAGTCTTGGCTCAGAACAACTTTTGTCAGATAAACACACATACTAGTAATATTGAAATGTCTTCTTTTGACAAACAAACAAACAAACAAACAAACCAACAAACAAACAGTGTTTTACCATCTCAGCCACAATGAATATAAACTCAGAGCCTAGTTAAACTATTCAAATTTATGGTAGAAGCATTGTGGCCCATACCAGTTCACTCTCCATTGTTTATGTTGTACTAATGAGCCTATGAAAAGTCACACCTTGAAAAGAAAAATTTTGGTCAACTAGAGCATTCAAGTCAGCATATTTTGTACAATTTGCCTGTGTTGATGTGTAAAAAAAGAAATAGAAAAATAGATACAATGTAGTCAAATTCTCAGCATAATTTTGATTCAGTGTCTGGTATGTATCTTAGATCTAGCGTATAGTCCACAACTGTATCTGTAGCACGGTTAATGTTAAATATTATTAAAGATGATCTGGAGAGTTTGTTGGACCATGAAACAACAAAAAATAATGATGTCATTTGGGAAACATTGTATGTTAAGACAAGAGAGCTTATGAATATGGTTTTGAAAAATTTAAAAAGCTTTTTAAACTTGAAGGGGGGTTACTGGATAACTGGAATACCTGTACCAGTGTTCTTTGGCTAATCAAGGTATCCTTGGGTGAGGAGGTGCTGTTGTCAACAGAGGGCAACTCACAAGCATGTTCACACAGCCATGAGGTAGCAGACATAATTCAGATATTCAGAGTAGCCATTGATCACCCACTGAGTGTTCTATGCTACATATTTAGATATATTTTAAAATGGTTCAAATTAGTGGAGTATACACATTGATCTTATTCCTGTGCCAGAGTCTACTATAGAAAGTGAAACTTTTTTCTTTTGAGCAATTATCACAATTATTATTTTCATTATTTTACTGAAAAATGTTAGATTTTTAAATTTTACATATCCCTAATACTTCAAAAGAGCCTTTCCCAAAAATTATTTAGATACAATTAAAATCCCATCTCAGGAGAAATTATAATCTAGGATATTATCATTTAATGAATTCAATACTATATGTTTTGTGTATGTTTTATGATCCTGGCTTACAGTCAATGAATGAACACTGTGACAATGCCAAGAAACCAAAAAATTAGTAGTAAAACTCTAAATTTAAGGTTAAGTTCTTATGATAATTAATTTTTCGATTTGCCTAAGAAATTTTTTAAGTTTTCTTGTTTTCTTTCACTTCCTTTTTTTCTTTTATTTTTTGAAAAAGATAAGAAATTATTTATGATGATTTCAGTTGGACAAATTTCACATCTTAATGCTAAATTAAATAATTTAAAATAAAACTATAGATAAAATAAATGACTTAGTCTAATGTTTCTTCCATCATAATGTAAAGAACTTTTTAAAGCAACTAGCTGCCCCACTGAAATTTTAAAAAATCATTTTATACATTTTAATTTTTATGTCATAGGCCACATAAAGATGGATAGACTCTAGTAAATTAAACCCCCCTCCCCAAAATTATCTGATCATACTTGATTTTTGTAGTCATCTGAGAGTGTTTGCTTTCAAAAGGATTCTTATACTACCAGCTTGCTTGCCTTGGGGAATGTCAATTAAATCTAAATTATTTTATGACAGAGATTTTGCCATTTTTAGAGACAGGGTAAGTGAACTAGAAATGACAAAAATCACACGAGAAATGAAAAAATAAAGTTTGAAATTTACTTGTAAATTGCTTATCTTTCAATTTAGCATTGATTTACCCTTACAAAATGTTTCCATTTGTAGATGCCTATTAAAAAATAGGCCTTTTTCATTTCCTGTTAATACACAATTTAGTGTCTTTTAATGCATTCTTGTGCCCAACGCTTTCTGAAGAGCTTCATGTTATCTTTGCTATCTAGTACTTATAAAGAATCGCTTTCAGTGTGTGTGGCCTGGTTCTTAACAGTCTATCAATTCATTGAATTTCCTGAATTTCAGAAAGACACCAATTGATTCTTTATGCTGCCTGGCAGAGCAATTCTTAATTTTTGTCTGTTTCTTTCCAACATCAGTCTCAAGAAGAAAAGGTTTTCCTTACACTGCCTTGAAGGGTTTACTGAATCATACATCAACTTTATCTTGTCTGTTATTTAAAGTGGAAAATGCTGTCCTTAAGACACTGATACTCTGCCATTTGCCTCCAGAATATTTCATGGTTCACTGTGAAGATTGCTGCTTATTCTAGAACATATGGGTTATTTTGGAGAAGTTTTTTGTACATTCAGATGCTGAGCATGTAGTATTTACATTTGTTCTCTAACAAATAATTTTTCTGGAATTTTAACATCTTAAGGATTTTTGGGAACTTACTGAAAAGTGTATTTGAACACGATGACACAAAAGAAGGTTTGTGAGTTGGAAGAAGGGACTAAATTTAATTGAAGCAGAGTTTAGCATCATTAGAACATATTCCTGTGATCTTATTATATTTCACTGGAGTGTTTGTCCCTCCTCCTCCTGCTCTTCCTCTTCCTTCTTGTGATTTCCAATAGTCACTATAAAAAATTTAAAGTGAGAAAAAAAAATCTTCCTGCACTCTGTGATGTTGATAAATAAGTCATTGGAATGTAGTGGAAGTTAGTACACACCTGAGGATGATTGTGTCATTAAAATTGCATCTAGTCAGTCTGGGAATACCTCACCTGAACTGTTCTGTAAACACTTTTCTCACTAAAACACCTGTTTGGTCTAATTGTATATATTTCAAAAGAATCAAACAAAATTTACTTAAAAGCAATTAAAATTAAAGTATGACTACATCCAAAATGGAAGTACTAATTGCAAATCAAAAAAAGAATAATTTCCCCCTTTTGTACAATACATTTTATTGATAACTGGAACTGAGCAGATTCTGAGAGAAAAAGACTAATTCCTTATATTATTTTCTACTAGATTATCTCTTTGTCGGTCATTTGGTAAGCAACTCATTGATTTGTTATAAGTTATGAAGCTAATTGGCTTTTAAATGAGAGCTAATCTGCAAATAGTACTAGGGTGATGAAGGAAAAATGGAGAAGTTAAAGAAAATAAAATAAGAAAATAATGACCATGTCCTAAATCCGGAAACCATTAGCGGCTTCATAGCCAGGAACCTTGGCATAGAAAATCTTTTGCCCAAGTGAACCTAGGGTCTTTCCAGATCTCGAGAAGTTGAAGAGTTGGGCAGAACAGAGGTGGTAAAGATCAGAGCAAGATAAAAAGGGAAAATAAAAATAAATGAAAGAACTTTCATATCATCACAGAAGGCAAAAATTCAGAGACAGATTTTAGAGAATGTCTCTTTTGGGAGAACCCAAAGTGAATATGGCTATGTGTCTCACCACTTCATTATTTAATTCTCCCTCACATTGTGAATAAATATATGTTATTGGACCATCATCTTGTTCTTAATTCAATGTGTCTCATATTACCACTTGGCCATGAAAACAATCAACGTGAGAGGAAGGAGGCAAAATCCTCTCTGAACTCACTCTGTGGTTAGTGGCATTCACCTACTTCCTAAAGATTTCTTTAAAGGACAAGGAAAGGGAAGCTGGAGAAGAATCCTTACAGGCAAAAGTCTGGAGAATTGGCAGAATTCTTAATCACCCAGGCCATATGAGATGAGAAAGACAATCACATAGATTCATTCACTGTCACTGCAGCTAACAGACAGGAGAGAAAAGGAAGGAATGACTCACTCATCCTCACTTTCTACAGGCAAAGTCAAGAGAAAAACGCCAAATTGTTGAGAAAGTTTCTAAGTAATGGTTTCATTGTGTGATTGGTTAGTATAGTTCTTTTCCTCATAGACCACAATGTGATTATATATGACCCACATTATATTAAAATGGCATTTGTCTTTTAGATTAGGATGTTCTTATAAAAATTTGGTGACTAAAATATAATTGTGTCTCATGAAATCCCCAAATAGATATATCCTAAAAAGGAACTTTGGCTATTCTTTAGCCTTTTTATGCAACTGCCATAATCTACCATCCTAACCATCACCTTCTCAGTCCTGATTTCTCTGAGCCATTTGATGCTTTTATTTTTATGTACACTAAGACATTATGACTTTGAGTTAGAACTACAGAACAACATGTGATAGTCTCTCACTAGAATGCTTACCAGGTATAGATAATTATTTAAATATTTTTATTCTGGAAACACAACTTTGAATACTGTGTTTAAATGTGTGTTATAAGCAATGTGTTCCATATTTACCTAAAGATTCCCAAATTCTGAAATATATAGTAAAATTGAACCAATTTTAAATTCTACTACCCCAAGAAGCCCAAAGTATTCTAAAGATCTATGCCTGTAATGTGCACACATATCTACACCCCTATGCCCAAAGGCAGAATAATCCTCACAATGTGTATGTTGAATAGAGAGAAATGAGGAAGGCAGGCTCTGCTGTTTTCAAGTCAGTAAAGCATATCATTATTTAGATTTTCTCAAAAGGAGTTTAGTTTCCAAAATTCTATGAAGTCCTTGATATAATAAAGTCTCATCTATGACGTGATCCTTTGGTATTTCCTATATTTTCATTCTTAACATTCAAAAGTAGTGCTTCTGATGGTGTCACTGTATTTGTCAGATTTCCATCCATCGATAGGCCTCATGCTTGGCTTGTTTATATATACCATGCTTGACTTTCAGGGAACATTGGCAGCCAAAGAACACAGGGAGAAGGCTGTGACAACTGCAGAGAGAGAACGTCACTGTGCCTTCTATCATGCCCAGGATGTACGCCCTAAGTCTTCACAGGAAGAGACATTAAATGAAGAAAATAACATTCATGAAATTTTTTATGACATTAAGTCAATACATTCTTTAAAAAATTTAATAAATTGTGAGTTTTTATTCTTAAAAGAGTACAAATGATAAGTCTTGTTTTTCTCTCTAGTGGATACAGGCATTTTATCCTTAACAGTCATCAATCAACTTTTCTTTTCACTCAGTCTTTGATAACATTAACTTCATGCAGGAAAGGCACAATTAATACTCCTCCATCCACCAGTAACTTGTGAAAGAAAAGTCATATTTCACCCTGACCTCAGGGTTGAGACTTTTCCTGTCTGGGATGTGTACAGTCTCTGTGACACTGGGCCATAGGAGAGCATGGCATGTAGTATTGTATCATATGAAGCTAGTTTTCTTAAGCATTGTCAAGATATCATGTGCTCTAGGCCATTGGCAGAGAATAAACAAAAAGCAACCATATAGGTTGCTTGTCATTGTATTTAGATATCACCACTAGAATAATTCTTCTATCTTCAAAGAACATCTTTGCAGTCTTGTTGTATTGTGTTGTAACAACTTAACAGAGCTCTTTGTACCATGGTATGACTGCTGATCACAGTAGATCCAAGCCATATGCTAATACTACAGCCCGCCATAGGAACCTTCAATTTAAAGGTTATATAGTAACTCTTGGTTGGATTGACATATGGGCCAAGTGCTATAGTGCAGAACTGCCACTTTTATTTTTTATCCACTTTTACCTGTTATTGTATTATTATTTAGCTACCAAAAGAGAAATTTTTTTATTTAGTTCAGTTGGTGGTAATTAAAAATTTTATAATCTGTCTTCAATGTCCCATAGGCATATGATTTTTGTATATCCACTCATATATTTCAATATCCACTTAAATATTTTAAATGGCTAAACCAGCTTCCTTTTTGACATGCTTAGAGGAGAACCTAGGTTTGACTTTTTATGCTTTCAAATGCACTATGAATCATTCTGCCAAACTCCTGCCCTTCATGTGAATGATATATTTTATTTACACGCTTAGAAAAAATCTATGCATGGCCATTATTAATCACTCACACCTTTAAGAATGATCTTACCTTTTAGCTATTCATCAAGATTGGTATCCTTCCCGTTAGAAGGAGACACATCATAACTGATGTACAATCGAACTGTAGATGGGTCCAAGTACATGGCTATTACTAGAATAGATGACTCTTCATTTTAGGATTACACACACGTGCATACATGTGCGTGCACACACACACACACACTCACACTCACTCACTCACTCATGTCTCCATACGCTATACCTATTCCGGCAATTCTCTTTAAAATTCCAAAGTGCAAAACTATGTCAGCTTTCAAATAATACATCACTATGATATTGAAGAGCAGCATACTGTTTCCAAAAGCTGCTCCCACTCTCAGCAAGGCCATTAAGGCATTGGACAACTGGAATTAGCAAAGGTTCAAAAACTATATGATTTTTATCAAGAACAAGAGAAAAAAATTGGTAAATAAATAAGTTATCTTTGATTATGTACTAATCTCAAGAGAAAAACTACTTTGTAATTGAATCACATCCCCATTTAAATATCAAGAAATAAATGTTTTCTGCCTTTGACAATAAGTGTAATACATACTTTTCATAAGTGAATAAAACATTAAATGCATTCAGAAAATGTGTTTAATTTTTTGGTGGACATGCTCATGTACCTCGAAAATGTTGGCTGGAAATTGGAAAGATACTATATCAGCTGCAGAGAAAAACAAAACAAAACAGAGCTTGACATATCTGGTTCTCCTTTCTTCTTTAGCTACTGCTATGATTTTGTATTGGGATGAGAATTAGAAAAGTCTAAAAGTTTAGATAGCTTCTAAAAAAAGTATTAGATAATATGGCAAAATGAAGTAGAATTGTGCTTCAGAGTAAGATTCTTATTACACAACATCTGTCCTCAATATGCATAACCTTAGAAATATCACTAAACTAAATACATCATGGGAGAGACATTTAACTACACAGGTAGCACTTTAAAATTACAATCAAGAAAACCATTGCAGTAAGGCTTTGAATCTTTGAAGATGCTATGAACTCTCTTTTCAGCAGAATGTTTAACTCCCTGGGCATTAAGGAATTACTTAATAGAAAAGAAAATAACCCACGGGAGAAAATGTAGCTGGCAGTAAAGCTGCTTAAAATTTTTGATAGGCCATAGTATAGTACAGTAGAAAGGCAAATGATTCTACCCTCACTCCCAAACTCTATTTCTTAAGAGTTTCTCATTCGTTAATTTTTCTTTCCTGGCATTAAAAGCTTCCGAAGAGAAAGGCTGGGATATTGAGCTGGTTGTGGATATCCTTCTTACTGATTTCCACACTTTGTGGAAAGCAGATCTGCAAGACACAGCATCCAATCTCAATTTGTACTTTTATAACTTAATCCAAATGCAGAAAAAGGCAGCCACATGAAGGAAGTTACTGCAGGTAACAGGGTTGTATCACCCATCATTGTCTTAAACAGAGCAGCAGTTGATCCTTCTTAAGGTATACTTATTTAGTGAATGCTTACAATGTGCCTGGAGTTGTGTGGAATGCAGGTGGGAACATAAAAACGGCAAGTAAAAGTTCTTTTTTCTGAGGAGCTCACAGTCTAGTATATGAGATTCATATAAAAATAACATAACAATGTGACGGGCCACAGAATAGATGAGAATACAATTCCACAGAAACAAATACTCTTTAGAATTATACTTGATGTAGGCTTTAAATATATTGTGAAAAAGCTATCTTACATATTTAAAAATATTTTTCTGAGAATGTACATAATTTTGTGATCTTTTATAATATGCCGCTTTAAAAAGAACACCCCACTTTTTCTCATTTCAAACTAACAGTCTCATTCATTGAGGATGTTTCTTTAAGATATGATGAATTCAGAGCAGCTACATTTATTATCTCTATGTTTCAGGAAGGCAAAAGCAAGACAAAGGGATACCCCTTTAGAATCTGGATCACTTTAGCTTGTTACATCTCAACCATCAAACCTTCACAAGATGTGCCCAGATTAGTCAACAAGAAGATGATTAGAGATAAAACCTCTCATCTTGGGATAAATTTAATCCAGACAGCATGTGCTCTTGGGTCATTTTATAAATGTAGTATTTTAGAACAGCATTCTCAGAGATCCAGCAGTGCATATCCAGCATTATAGCTAAAATATTCAAATAGAAATAAAAATAACTCCCCAGAAAAATCGCTGGCATTCATGTTTCCGTTGGAGAATAATTACAGAAGTCAGTTTAAAAGCTGGAATATGAGATATCGAAATACCACCTCTCACCCCCACAGAAATGTTAATTGACTAGTTGTATTATAGTCTTAAAGCAAAGGTTCCAAAAGCTTCTCTTTTCCAGATTTATGGTGTCACAGTTACTGGCCATGACCAGACTTTCTGAAAGGAAACAGTTCTTGGATGGTGAGGAGATCCAACCGCGTATCTCTTGGAGTAGCAGAATTTAGCCCTGAAGGTTTAATATTTTTAATCCTGTTATTTTTAATCCTATCACTATAACGTTGAGGTGAATTGAATATATTTTCTTCTTTATCTCTGCACAATCTCACATATTTCCTGCAAATGACTTTTGGTTGATCTTGCAAACAGTTTTGCTTGTTTAATTCTTAAAAAGAATATATACAAAATCAAAGTGAAGTCTGTTTATAATAACATGCAGGGCATATCTCCTTATGATGCCTCACGACAAAGCTGGTGATGCAGTGACTACACATCTAGCCCATGATTTCTTGCCTTTTATTAACCCAACTTACTATTACATCAAAAATCATGGTTTTCACTGACGACAGATTCAGCACACACATATTCACACTAATGTGTGTGTTTATGTGTGTGTGAAATAGCTACACAATGAGTTATTGAGTTGTATACAGAAAAAATGCTAGGCAACTGAAAATTACAAGGATATAATGCCATCAAGGGGTTTAATGGTGACATCATAAATCACAAGAGCAAAATATAAATGGACTGTGCTTCCCCACAACTCCGAGATGCTGCTAGAGCTATGATTTCAAGTTATCTACTGTCCCCAACCACCATTCTCTTATACATGGATAATCTGTGTTATAATTTTCATCTTCTCTAATTCTCTCTACTTTTCCTCATCAAATTCAACCCTTTTTTTTTTTCTAAACCCAGAAAGAATCTGTTTTCTCCTCTCTGCTATTAGAGCAGCTATATTTAAATGTAAAACCGATTGTCCCAAGTTGAAATATAACAATTCTAAAAATCTTGCCATTCTGGGCTAGGTGTCATACTCATGCAATGTGACAGACAGGTGACAACACACCCAAGAATTAAGAGATTTTCTCCTCTTGGATAACAGTGTGCTTCATGTGCCTATTCTCTTTTCCTCTATGACTAGGAAATCTAATTACATGTAGTACCCCATTATGAATGCAAGCATAGAAATGATTTTATAGTTATGCTTTTTATTCACATCTTAAATTCAGAGAATCCAAGTAATATTCTAATTTATTTCTTGTGTCCTAAATGATTCCCTTTACTCTCTGATGCTGTCTTACAGAGGAATATATTAACATAAAATAATAACTGGCCCAAACTTTAGTCCAAATTTAAATATGTCCTAGCAAAGCCAGCCCCATTCTAATTGCTTTTATGTGTCACTTTAAAGCGAGGAGACCCAAGTTCCTGGCAGCTTTGCTTTGGGTCTTAATTAGCCACTTAACTGCAAATTGGTTGGCACCCTAGTTCTTTCATCAGTTATTATCCAAATAGCATCACCGACTTAGGATAAAGAAAAGAAAGATCCCACATGTAGCAGGTTTTTCCATCATTATTGCCCTTTAATACAAAGAGGGGGGTTCCCAGCTCTAATTAAGGCTATGTTTTTAATAGGCAATTGGCATCTTATTTAATTCACTCTCAGTGAGATGTCTTAAAGGAAAAACAATCACAGTAATGTGTATACAGAGCTATAGAATTTACAAAATATTTTCATCTACTCTATTACTCTCACGTAGTGTCTGTTCTAGCCACGTATTAATCGATATGTTTTTATTGGTTGCAATGATTTAAGATGTGGATTTTATTTCAGTCCTTATTCCATTTTTCTGCAAAATGCACTAAGCTACCTAATAAAATTAACCAAGTCAATCTCCAGTATAAAAAAGAGAGTTGGCATCTTTATTTTTTGTTGCACGTCTAGGAAATGGCAGACTAACAAGATCCTACATGGATAGGTACTTCTTTGCAAAGTAAGCCTAAATTGTTAGTGGATGGAAGTTATGAGAGAGAAGGAAAATGGAGAAAGATCAGGGGAGTTTTGGGTCTATGAATACAGAAATAAGCATGTAAGGGAGAAAGAGACTACAGCTATAGATCAGATCCAAAAACAAAGGGGTTAAGAATTCAAAAAGAAAATGACTTAATTGGCTTAGTGTTCTAGCAGAATACTCTCAATTGATGTTTTGCATGCAATATGATATACATCCTTTGTTTTGCTAAGAAAGAAAATAAATAATCCTGGTGCCTGTATAAAAAATCAATACTTTTTTTAGCCTATCGTTTCAAACTGGTTTCCTTAATTTATGCTATAATATTTTTTACAAATTTTAAATGCAGGTACTTTTTCTATTCTGTCATTTTAAATCATTAGGAATTATATTTAGTTACGTAAACTCAAACTTCTGCCTTTCTCAAAGACAGAGTAGTTGAGACTTTGCGTATCTCAAATTTCCTTTGCCTATCATAGCTCTTAGAGCTGAGAGCCAAATACACAGGCTGACCAAAAGTAAGTTTTTTTTAGGCTCTGTGTTTCTGAAAACTTGGAGATAGTGAATTATGTTTATGAGATTCATTGCTAAACTGCACTAAAGCTTATAAAATATTAGTATTTATAATATCCTGGAACAACAAACACAGCATGGAAGCAGCTGCCTCATCAGAGATTGAGCCATGGTGATCTCAGACATTTGTCTATTTATCATGGATTAGATTTCCCTGGCAAAGAATTCAATAAAGAAGGCAAGCACACCAGTCCAACACTATGTTCGACATTGCAATAAAATTTGCCCATCTCTGCCACCCCAAATACCTAGTACTTCTACTTGGTAAACCTATTGCTCTTGAATTGAAGTGTTAAAGCAGCAATATGGAACTGAGATCAAATGAAGTCAGGCCAATGCAAAATGAAAGGTATTTTGAAGAGAACACAGACTTTTTTTTTTTTTTTAACCAATGCAGGCAATATTAAATCTCAATTAAATCTCAAAAGAAGCAGAAGTGTGCTTACAGGAAAGATTTAAAAGAAAAATAACTAGGAACTATTATGCTTTAACTACCTAAAAACAGACTTGTTCCTGTGAAATATATTATTAACTCTGTTAATAGTAACACTAGAGCTTTTTTTCTCTCCCATATGTGACTATAGGGTACTCTGCTTTTAAGTATATTATGCATGTAAATTTATCCAACAAGTTCTCTTTCCCTAAATAAAAATTTAATAATCTCCTTGAAGAAGTGTGATGATAATACATTTTCTGTGAATTACTCAGCTAACAAAGGATTTTATTTTTTTACACTTTACCTTGTGCCTTTCACGTAGTAAATATTCATTAAAATATTTAAATAAAATAGATGAGAAGAAAGAACTAGGTCTAGTAACAATATTTCTAGCTGCACGGTTCCATCTTCGATATCTAAAGAATGTTATTTTAACCACTTCAAAAGAAAGAACACTTTATTTTTGTTTAATTACCAGAATAATTTCACAGTGTAGCTTCTTGCCCACAAAGAACCTCAAATAAAGGAGTGTCTGCCTGAAATTAATGTGCAGCCAAAAAAAAAAAAAAAATCTGGATGTTTCGTGTGTTCACTAGGCCTTCACTGCGATAGACATTACCCTGAAAAATAAATAGACAATCTCTTTCCCTTCATCTAGATTGAGTTTATCCTGGTCAAAAAAAAACCCTGATACATTCCAGAGTTTTTCTAATTTCTTTATTGGTTAGTTCATTTTTGAGCAGCCACAACAGTTGGCCAAGGTCAGCAAGTTAGGACTATAATGCCTCGAGTCTCTTGGGAGTTATGTTTTTCACATCAAAATGGAGATTATTCAGGGCGTTTTTTTTCCCCCCAGCTGTTTTTAAGCAGACAGTATGCTGACCACCCAGTGGATGGGACTGGGATGGGTGGAAGTAAAAGAAACTACTTGATATGACTCAAAAGAAAAAAATGCAAGATTCTTGGGGAAAATTCTATCATGGCAGGAGGCCACGAAGTACTTATCTTAAACAACTTATTTTGTCCTCTATATTATAAACCTATGAGTAGCCCTTAAAAATTAACACAAAATAGAAGACAATGCTGTAGAAAGGGGAAGGTATGTATTAAGGTTATGTTAAGTTCATAGAATAAAGAAAATAGAATCTTCTCTCTTAAATATTTTTAATTTGTTTTTTTATATCCTGTTTTAAATGGTATCAAAACATCAGTGAATAACTTAATACTGAGTAAACCTTATGTGAGATATTTTATCCTTATGATTTTATAAAATTAGATTTATAGAATTGACTCATATAAATAGACTATCAAGTAGAATTACTATTTCTAAATATTAGAAGTAATAAAAGATTGGAAGACTATTGTCATTTTACTTTGTTTTGTTCATAGATTAATCAGTAGTTTTTCTTTAAATAACTAATTTAAACCTTAATTAACCCTTGGCTAATATGGTAAACAGAATTTAGTTTATCAGATTGTCTTTAAGAGTAGATATACACCTATTATCATTGTTACCCAGTAAGCTTCATGAGATTAGGAAAACAGGCTTATTCATTACTATATTCCTAATACCTAGAGCAGTCCCTGACATATATTAAACATTAGATAAACTATTATCTGAATAAATGCACGTAAATCAATGATTTTTCTGACCAAAGAGACAAACTCCAAAACCAAATCAAATAACAGCAAATTACACAAAAATAAAAACAAAAACAAATTACACAAAAACAAAAACATTAAGGCAGACCCCAGAAATTTCAATGTTTTAGTAGGATTGCCCAGTGATTTTGATGATCATCTAATTTTGGTAACTAACAACTATATCCAGCTTGGTGCCATGTGTTAAAAACCATAAATGAATTCACAGATCTGGAGCTCAATTTAAAAAAATTCTCAATGCCTTTATAATAGGCACATACAACCTGATTAACTGAAATTTCTATATCACTCTCTACCATTGTACACTAATTCCATTTTACTCATATTCCTTACCCTCTGGCAACTGAAGACATGTGGGTTTCCAATCCCTGAATTATAGATGCTTATAATTCAATTTTGGCAGATTCTCTATTTATATGAAAGCTTTGATTTGATATTTATTATTCTTTATTTTATTTTTATATTTCTTATAAGAAATGGAGTACATTTTTGAGATTAAAAAAAAATAGAAAAACTAAGAAGAAGCTTAAACTAAATGTCCTTTAAAATGCCTTCCAAATATGAAATTCTATGTGGCCACTCATATTAAAAATCTCAAAGATGTAATAAATTTCTCAGGTCTCCAATATTGCTTTTATAAAGAGAGGGATGCAGAAAACACAAGCAAATGAAGGGTGTATGTCTTGAGGGCTGGAAACAGATCTGCTTTCAAATGCAGGAATCTCATTAATTACCTTAAAATTTAAAGTTGTCTTAAAAAAGAAAAAAGACACATGGAAAACTGAGATTTATCTCTTTCATGTTACCAGTGTGATAATAGATTCAAAAATTTCTCTGTGGTTTGAAGAAGTCTTTAAGGACATTGATCTGGCCTTTGCTCCTTTCTTCAACATCATCTCTTACCACCTTCCTAAACTTTACTCAAAACATTATCAGTTCCTGGAAAAGATCATTAGCTCTCTTACCTTTAGGACTTCTCTCATATTGATACTACCACTTGGAATATTTCTCTCATCTCTCTTGGCTAATTCCACTCTTAGATTTTGGTAAGAGGTAATTGCTTATCCCTGAGGGGTCCAATGTATTTCATCTGCTAGTAACCATAGTGCCACTTGAATTCTTCAAGGGAGAATGCTTTACCACCAGCTCAGGTTCAATCTCTGCTGCTGGTAGACATTAAGAAGTGGCAGTAACTAGATTGGCCTTGATGAGAAGGAGCCCATGCATAGCTTTCACCTCTTCCACCATGGCCACTCTGCTCGTGGTCCTATTGAACAAGCACATTTAGGCACTAGCCTAGCAGAGGAAACAAATTGGGCAGTATCCACAAGACAGGTCATCTTATCCATCTTGTTATTGAATGCTTACTCCATGGTGGGCCGTGTGTGTGTGTGTGTGTGTGTGTGTGTGTGTGTGTGTATGAATAACAGGAGACACAAAGATCTAATACTTCATGCTTACTCCAAAAGTCCATTTGTATATATAATAATGCAATTCTAGCATGTGCATTTTTCCCCCTCACACCCATAAGCAATTCTCTGATATCAGCTGGTTGTCCTACAATTCAACTCAATTCTGATACTATTTATCCATAGATAGCATCAGATTAAAGGTTCAGTCCTACAAGATTGCCCTGGCCCCATTTCAAATGCCAATTGCAAGTCCAGGTTGTCTACCAGGCTTTTAATTTATCTCACTCTATTTAAAAGTTTCTAAAAATGTAGTCTGACCAACTGGCAATAAATCGGAGGTTCCAATGACCTCCTCCATAGATCTGATTAATTTGCTAGATAAACTCACAGAACTCAGAGAAACCTTTTACTTACTAGATATGAGGTTTGTTATAAAGGTATATATATAACTCAGAACAGCCAGATGGAAGAGATGTATAGGACAAAGTATGGGGAAAGGGTACAGAGCTTCCATGCTTACTCTGAGTATATCAATCTCCCCAAGTCTCCATGTTTTCACCAAAAACCTGGAAGCTCTCTGAACCACATCATTTTGGGTGTTTATGGGCACTTCATTACATCGGCATGGTTGATTAAACTATTAGCCATTGACCATCAACTGAACCTCTAGTTCCTCTCCTCTCCCCAGAAATGAGGGCAGTGTCAAGACTGAAAGTTCCAACATCCAACCACATGGTTGGTTCCTCTGCCAACCAGCCTTAAGTACTTTTCAAAAATCACTACATTAACTTAATAAAAGACATCGTTATCACACTCATCACTTAGGAAATTCCAAGAGTTTTTATACAAGGAATATATATTCTTATCATAAATCACAATGTCACAATATCTCTAGTCAAGTCTTTCTCATCTCCAATCCTCTAACTTTGTTCTTCTGCTTGGAACTGAGCAACCAAAGAATTTCTACTATCCATGAGTTAAGATACTTTAGATCACTTCTCCCTCCATATTAAGTGAATAACTAAGTGTAGTGTTCTTATCTCTGCCTGCTGGTAGGATTTCCCTTGGCACTGTCCTTTAGACAAATTGTAAGTGGAAATGTAATGGAATGGTAGTCCTTTTTGTCTACCACCAATACATGAAAAAAGCCCAAGTTCCTTTCTTTATTATTTGGTTGTAGAAACTATTCCCCTACTAGTAGGCCATAGTGAGTTGAGGGAGAAGTGATGTTATGAGCCTGAAATACAGTGCTGTCAGGGTGTATGTGCGTGTAGTTGGTCAGAGCCCATTCAGAGCCAGTCATGCAGTGAGCACTGGGACAAGCAATAAATGAGTCAGAGAGTACCTGAATGGGTACATATGGAGTGCCTGATACATATCTTCAGTGTTTCCACAGTGACTGACTCATAGGAGGCATTAAAAATATTTATGGTTTTTATCATCAGAAGCATGACACTATCAAGACTGATGGAGAAAGTTACCTATTCTGAGAAGTTAAGGAAAGTGAATCTTTAGAAACCTTTAAAATGGAGGCATTTGAAATTAAAATGACTGTAGTGGTTTGGAAGAGAAGGCTTAAAGGGTGACTTTTAGAGAAAAGTAGGCTCGAGAGATATAGTAAACGAGTTAATGAAGTAAAGGATGAGGCAGAGCGTTCTGACAAGTTTTGAAATACAATATACATCTACATGACTTGGGATATGCTGGAAGACCTGAGCAGTCATGATGGTTAATTGTATGTGCGAATTTGACTGGACTAAGGGATACCCAGAAAACATTATTTCTGTGTGTCTCTGTGAGAGTATCTCTGGGAAGAGATTAATTTCGTATTTGAATAAGTAAAGTAGGTAAATAACATCCCCTTACCAGTGTGGATGGGCATCATCCAATTGGTTGAGAGACCAAATAGAATGAGAAGGTAGAAAAAAGGTGAATTTTCTCTTTCTTCTTGACCTGGAATGTCCATTTATTCCTGAACATGGACACTAGAACTCCTGATTCTCAAGCCTTCCAACTCTGGGTCTTATACCAGCAGCCCCACTTCAGACTGGGAGTTATGCCATAGCTTCCCTGGTTCTCTAGCTTTCCAACTCAGACTAAATTATACCACTAACTTTCCTGGTTCTCCAGCTTACAGAAAGCAGATCATAAGACTTCTTAGCCTCCATAATCATGCGAGCCAATTTTTATAATTAACCTCCTCTAATATATATATATGGAGATATATATATATATATATATATATATATATATCCTATATATATTTTATATATATATAAAATATATATAGATATATAAAATATATAGGATATATATATATATATATATATATATATCCTATTGACTCTGATTCCCTAGAGAACCCTAATACAGGAGTGCAGAGAGTACTGACATTTTTAAGACTGTTAATTTGCAGAAGACTAATTTGCATCAGTTCTTATGGATTGTAAATGCAAACTGTTCCAGTAAGAGCTGTGAACTTGAAATCTAGTGATTGCTGTTTTAATCCTGTCTTTGCCACCTAGAGCATTTCTCTTTAGTTGCAAATGTGGAAGATGGAATAGGAGGTCTTTGAGCATCTTTCAGAATTGATTATTATACAATTATGACTACAAATTAGAACCCTAGGATTCTGTGAATATCTAATGTTGATCTCCTTAAAGTCTGAAAAAGAGATAATTTAATAAGATGTGGAAATGTGGACAGTGCTATATAAAACATGAAATATTAGGTCTGAATATGATTAGACAGCTAAACGATTGGGTAGCCAAAATGCGGTGGAGAAGGTGATCTCATAGGGTGTAGGAAAAAACTATAAGAAGTACATTTGATATTGTCTAGATAAGGATGTAAGTGAGACATTCCACTGAACAAGAATGAAAGAGAACAAGAACAGCAAGCAGATTTGGGTGATACATGCATGTAGATATATCTGGTAGCTAGATTCATGTGAGTAGACAAAGCTGGTAAAAATGTTAATCAAAGAAATTTATATTGGAGTCACATGAAGCTTCCTTTACAAATGAGTTGTATGATGTAAAATTAAAGGAAATTCTGAAAGAATGGTTGAAGTGAATAATAAACAACAGAAAAACCCTGAGCCCTTGGGTGTTTGAAGGAATTATAATGTGTAATTGAAGAGAGAAAGAATACAAAAAGGAGTTTAGTTTTACTAATGTTAAAGTGACATGGCAAAACCATTGTTTTGTATAGAGATTTACATAAGTGACGTATAATATGATGTAAAAAAATTTAGGTATGTTTTATTCAACATTTCAATATGCGAATTAAAAATAACACAACTAGAACATCACCTTTACCTTTTTCAAAATTGCTATTAGCTTGATACAGATGAAATTCTAACTATTCTATTGTGGAACTCACTTATTGTGACCAGAACTGGTCTTTATCTGCGTCTAATAGAATGACTAACTATCCTCTGACATTATCTAGCTACTTCCTTTTCCATTTTTGTATTTTTCATGTAATACTATGTGAACAATATGGTGTTTGTGTATAAATTCAGTCTAGATAGGATAATCAGAGAAAAATTCAAGCAATGTTTTTGTTCAAAAGATAAGTGTCAGTGATGGGATGGCAGATGACTTCAGTATGCAAATATTTTGGCTTTCATAGCGATAAGATGAATTCCAGCACAAACTACTTCCACCTGCAGAATTTTCTTAATAAAAATATAGTCATATTGTCTTTGGTCCACTGTCTTTATAAAGATCCTCAATTTTCTTTACTTCACAATAATGGTCCTGAGATACATTCTTCATGACTAAGGTTAAGGTGGAGGATACAGATGTAGCACCATGCTATAAAACTGTAGTTTTATCCATCTGGATCGACTTCCATGCTGCTATTATCCATATGGAAATTGCAAAGAAAGAAGAAATATGACTTTCATTAGATTTGTAAAATACACTGAAATAAAACAGAATAGATTGTCTATCAATTTGTTTATCATTCCAGAAAAAGGAATGTGCCAATCATCTAACTACATATATTTCCATATACAATTGAATACTCCTAGATATTTACATCTGTATATGTTGTCCTACAGAAAAGTCTTCAAAAGCGATCTATTGTTTTTATCTGGATCTTTTCTTCCCACAACTATGACATATTGTAGATTGTCTCAAAGAGTCTTATTACAATGTTTAATTCTTTAATCTCATGTCAAACTGAAGGTTAGTTTGACCCATATTAAATAAGAGTAGAAAAGGAGAAAAGAAGACACTGGTGATAAACAGTGTTTAATTCCTTTTTGGAAAAAACAATCAACTCTCTTTCTGTAGGAGAAAGCTGAAAATGGCAAAAGCTCACACATATATACAGCGCTGTATCATTCTCAAGTTAATAAAAACAATTTATATGCAGGGTAGTGAACAAGAGGAAAGTTATGGAAAACATTTCTCACCAAAGGACAGTGTACCAGATGTGCTAAGACTTATGGGAACAATCAGAGGTGACCAGTCTCTGCAGCAGCCCTTATTAAGTTAGACTGTGACCCAGCACCTTCAACTTATTAAGCTGTCAAGAACTTTAGTGATTAAAACCAAAGAAAGGTCAAATACAAACCTTCGGAATGTCCCTGCACTGATATTTTCTTATAGGCACTAGAACCTCAGGAAGATACTTCTCATAATGCATGGACTTCTAAAAATTAGATATTTGAACTGAATTTACCCAGAGCTTGAGGGAAATTTTAGGAGATGACACTTCTTCAGGATTTCTCACTTTAAAGTTTCAAACTTTAACCAACATCTAAAGAAGTATCCTTAGAAGATAGTTTAGCATGCTGTTAGAACTGAGACCAGAGAAAAAGATTCATGGGATTCTTAACATGCTCAGTTAGATCCTGAAGATATGTGACAGTTGTAACTACAGATAGAGGTACTAGGGATAAACTTTAAAAATGTTACAATTAATTTATGTAAAAGTTAAAATTAAGTTAAGAAGATTTAATGCTGCCTCAAAGTTGTATCCTAGGCCTTAGATAGTGTATGGGTTTGGATAACTTTTCCCAGTCCTGGGCTCTTCCTTGCCTTCTCCAAATGTATTTATCTCTGTATTATGATACACAGATGCCCACACTCAGAATACATTGATATGTAATGTAGAGATACAGGGTATCACATATATGTAAATAAGTACTACCCACATATCTAAGATAAGGTTAAATGTTACCCTTCCTATTATCTTGGAGTTAAAGCAGAAGTCTCAATTCAATTTGTACTAAAACCCTTCACATCCGAAGCAAGTTTCTGTATAATCTCTGCAGCACATGCCAAGACGATGAAACTATTTCTACAACTTTAGCCTGTTGATCATTTCTAGGTTATGAAAGAGAAAAACTGGAAAAGACCATTTACTCCTAAAATCCTCTCCTCTTCACTGTATTTTCCCTTACCTCCTATCAAGTAAAGAGAATTGCCTTCAAGAGAAGCGTTTGAAGAGTTTTACAATTTCTTGGAATTCAAAGGCTATATATAGAAAGAACTTGGCCACTGCTCTCTGTAGGGAGAGTTCTGAAAGCAGCACAGTGATGGAGAGAGGGCCCAGTAGAGAGTAAACTGGGACTCCATGAGGTGCAAAGGACCAATGGGAACCCTGAGGAAGGAAGCCTTCCCTGAGTCTTCTCATAAGTGACTCCACCATTTCACAGAACCACTTTTGGGGTAAAGGGACACTGCAGAGACTCAACTACCATTAACAGAGGTAATAAAGGGAGGGTTTAATGGCAGCTTACTGGAAGAAGTTTGCAGAAGGCCACAAAACTCACTCTGAGAGGGAGGACCAGAAATTGTTTATGTTTGCTTCCCCTCCCTATTCTAGGATTTCAGTGGGTTAGGGAGAAATTTAAAATTGATAGAAATTTGGAGTTAGGTGATTTTTTGGTTAACTGGACTTTTATTACATTAGTGTAATATGAAAATCTGTGAGATCTGCTGAACATTTTCATATGCTGCTGACAGGATTGTAAATACATATAATATTTCACACGTACAAAAGATGGCAACATATATTAATAACATATTAATAATTCTCCAGAAATTTATATTCTTTGATCTTTTATCCTTCTATGAATCGATCTCTAGAAAATCATCAAAATTCAGATAATAGTGTTTATCATAGTATTATTTCTAATAATAAAAACACAGAAACCACTTGTATCTAATAAAGCAATGGTTAATATGTTATGGAATATTAGTATAATGGCGATACATTAAATAACCATTTAAATTGTTATTTTTGGAGATTAATATACAAGCAAATGTTCAACACATAATGTTAAGTTAAAAAGATGCAAAATCGGCCTTTTTTGCCTCTGGAATTCTCTGGGACCTCAGTCTTCTGGTCTGGGGCTCGGGGGCCATGGGTTTTGCTTACTACCATGGACTCTGCATTAAACCAGCAGTTTGCAGGTAGTGGTGCCAAGGCACCGGAGGGCTGCAGCTCTTCCACGGTGCTGGCATCTACAGGTGTTTCAACATGCACAGGGGCTTCCTGCCCCTGACCACCTGCCTTGAGGTCATGGGAGACCCCTGAGTGGATGTCTTTATGTACCAGAGTAAGTTGCACATGGAGTGCTTCAGGAGTCTGAAGGAGGGTGAGGCAGGGGAGTTCACCTTTAAGAAGTCCACCAAGGGCCTGGAATCTATCCGATTCACCAGCCCTGCTGGGGTGTTCTGCATTGGGAGTGAGAGGGAGTCACAAAGGAAAGAACATGCGGAAGCGCAGATCAAAGCAAGACAGGTGCTACAACTGTGGAGGTCTAGATCACCTTGCCAACAAATGCAAGTGCCACCCTAGCCTAAGAAACTTCTGGCAGAGCATCAGCCATATGATGGCCTCATGTCCATTTAAGGTCCAGTAGGTGCCCAGCTCACAGGGAAAGCCAGCCTATTTTGGGGGGAAGAAGAGACCCATAGTCCTCTCCTGCACCCAGAGGCCCAGTGCATGGGGGAGGGAAACTCTCTCTTTGCTATCAGGCAGTTTCAAGGAGTAGGCATCAATCGGCAGAATGGAGAAAGTGGGGACATGGTGGGTAGGGGGCAGCTGGCACTACCGTGTACCTCAGGCTGGGATTCACAGCCTCACTCCCTCTTCCCTTTTGGCAAGGGGCTCTATCCAAGTGCATGTGAGAACTTTGGTAGAAATCCCTTCCTGCATGCTTTTTCTGCATCTCCACCCCCAGAATCTCCAGCTTTTGAAAGTGAGTTGGACAGGGAAGTTGTTTTCCTTTTAAAAAAGCATATGTAATAATATTTCTCATGCCAGAGTGAAAATATTAAACAGGAGACCAGATTGATGGACCAAGCCTACAAACAACTACATTCTATGGGAGGGAATCTCTCACGGGAAAGGCAGGGTTTTTCTACATCTTGTCTCCTCTTAACTCACTCTTGGGCTGGGGTGCTGAAAACTGTCCCAAGCAATGGGTTGTGATGATAGGCAAAAGAGGTGGTTGGGGGAAGATTTACAGACCTGCTGCTCCTAAGCTCACTCCCACCCCATTCTGAGTCAATATGATTTTATGCATTTGGTCCTTTGGATAACTGCACCATGGGTCCCACTTTCTCCTGGATGCCACCTGCACTCACTTGTGCATTTTAACTTTTTTTCATAATATAAATATTCTGTTTTCGTATTTTAGTGTATTTTAATCTAAGGCCCTCATTTCTGCACTGTATTCTCAGGTATCTAAGCAATCTCAGGGATAAGTGGGCAGCAGATCCAGGTATACAGAGCAGGAATACTTTTTGTTGTTTTATCACCACGGAAAACAATTATTTGGAGTGTATAGCATTTTGAACTACCTCATTTTTGCCAATTAGAGCTGGCTTTTTTGCCATATTATCTTCTTGAAACCCCTCTACCTTCAATGTTTCATGGAAGACTAGGTTTTAACTGGTTGATCTTCGATTGGAAGATTGGAACTTGGTCTGAACAGGAATAGGCAACACAGAGGTTAGGAGAAGCTGGGCCAGGTGAAAGGCACAGAGGGGATACCAAGATTAGGTGAGGGTTATCTATATATGTGCAATAAAGGATTCCTATTCCAGGCCTCTAATCCCAGGATTTGAGATTTGCTTTACATACCAGATCCACCCTTCATTGGATTGGGCTAGGCCTACGGTGCACAACACGTAGTAAGTGAATGTGTTTGTAAAAAATGAGTTGACGAGGTTAAACACCAATAACTCTGTACCCATTTTGAGCTGCCTAGGGATGGATATATGAAGCAAAAACTAAATTCCTTAACCTTTAAAAATTCTGGGCTTTTCCTCCTTGGCTTCTAGAGAGATCATAAGCAGCGGCTTCTTTGTGGGAACCACGGCCAGTGTCCTGCCATGCTGCAGCAGTGATTAGTGTCGTGGTAGCTAAAGGAGAAAAGGGGGTTTTGTTTGCATGCTATGAGATTGCCCAAAACCTACCACTGTGTTTTGAAACGGGGCAAATGCAGAGAACACATTGGGTGATATGTTTTAATGGGTCTCAAATTTCCGTGAACTACTTGTTCTTTCCTTTTCTTTCTTGATCAACAGTCTGCCTGTCTTATTTTCCCCTCCACTTGATTTTGATGAAAATCCTCACCACATGGCTTTCTGTGTGGCCACTAGAGGGTTGGAAGATGCAACCTAGAAGTTTGAGGAATTGGCTCTCTGTGAGGTGAACCTTGAGCAGTGGGACTGGAAGGAGTCAGGTACATAAATTCCTTCCCTTTTCTTTCTCTTCCCCATTGACTCCTCAGAGGCTTGCTTCCTCGTTGCAAACCTTACAAACAAGTTCTGAGTGCCAGGTAACATAAGGACAAGGCAAACCACCAGGTCTCTTTGTGGCTCATTGTTAAGCAGAAACCAGTGAGGTAGCACATCGTAGCACACTGGTTTCACCTTCCTTTGTCTTGCTTCACTTTCCTCTCATCTTCACCATCAGGGCAAGCACTTCCCCAAAAGTATTAGCACCTTAATTCTTATCTTACTCTTCACTTTCTAAAAAAACCAGTTTAATATATTTTCCACTTAGGATGACTGCTCTCATCACACATAGACTTGGTATAGCTTGGGCCATCAGCATTCTGAGTAAAAGTTTTGCTAGTGAACCTGCCCTTGCTATTATTTTGGAAGATAAACTGAAAGGGAAAATATATGGATCTACAAAATAGGAGCTTATTTCTTCAGATACCCAAAATTGTGATGGAAATGATGACTTTGTCAAAAACAATTTTAAAGTTGTGGTGGTAATCTCAGGACTTTGTCAGGAACAGAGAGAGAGTTGCCACAATTTGATCCAGAGAAAAATTACTGCCTTCAAATTCATTATATTTAAGATTATTTAGCACAGTCTGATTGCATCAGAATTATAGTTTCTAACTCAGTGAGTGAACTTACATACATTGTCTGAAACTCAGTGACAACCCAAGCCCTGTGTGATTAGAAGTGTGTTTAATCTGGCTTCTACTAGTGTGGGCTATTTTATATCTGAACATCTCAGCATTCATTTCAGCAGCTGCCATGCATGGATTTGAGAAGACCGTGGTGACTCAACTGTGGCTACATGGAATGAAGTAAATATGCAAAAAATTTTGTCTTTTATACTGAGTTTAGAAATGAGAATGGACATTGACAATGATATTTCAAAGGAAGGTCTATAATTTCGTGGGTGAAAGTGCCTATGAGGTGTTAAAACAGAAAGGATATGGAACCTTTGCTATTGATAGAAGTCTGGCTTATCTAATTGTATCCACACGAAAAACAATATTCAGCTATATCTAATATCAATAGTAATGAAAGGCATATGGTGTTGAGAATAAAATTTTTCTAGCCTTTCTTGTGTTCTAAATTCTCAAAGATTACATTTTATCATTAAGAACTTCAGAATAGATGTATTACGACATTCAGAAAGATGTAAGACAAATATTATATCTGGTTTCTATGCTAAAGAAATGGAACAATTTTAATATGACCAATTGAGCATTCAGTTACTGTCCAAGTTCATGGATCATAGTTTACTGTTTCTTCCTAAAGCAAGAATTTGGGTCCATAGTATCAAAGCACACTAATAAAATGCTTGCATTTTAATCTGTGAAAAAATTAAATCAACTACTATAATGTGCCAAAACTTGAAGAAAAAAAGAAAAAATATATAAAAATTACATGGCTCAACCTGAAACTAAGTAGAAATATGTATGAGAGTAAATTTTCTCCAACGAAACAATTAGATTACACACGTCAGAAAACATTCTCTCCTTCCTTTTTTTCCAGTGAATAATTTTATATAGTTTTTATAAAGCTTCAGCATTCTTTATTACCATTAATTTGCAAAATTTGAGATATAGTCATTAATTTTAGCATTTCAAGGAAAAAATTAAAGAAAAAAGGAGAATGGTAACTCCCTGAGAAATTTATGTACTTAGTAAAGTTTAGTTTGTCTTGGAGTCTTTAAAAAAATTAGATCCAGAATTTTATTCTAATTACCATCCTGATCAAATGCAATATCTATGTGCAAATTCTAGATAAAAGATAAAATATTTCCAACTAATAAACATGACACCCCCTTATTGGACTGTCTAATATTGGTTTTACTGGGTTTAGATAAGGAAGACTTCAATAAAACTAACTATATATTAAGTTCCACTGATTAAAAATGCAGTTTCTTTTTAAATGCAGTTTTAAAAACTCTGCTTTTGTGATAAATTTCTAGACAAATCATAAATGTAAAGCACAATATTATAAATATTGTACTATTCACAGGTATCTGCTGGAAAAGTTAAACGTTTATATTCTAATTATCAAAATTCTGACCTTTCGAAATAGTGCGTTTTCTAAAACAATTTTTTGAAAATCAGCATTTGCTTTTAAACTGTTAAAAATGTTAATTTGAATTTTAAGAATTCCTTACAAATATACCTTATAGTTACTCCTTTCAGTCTCAATTATTTTTTACTTTCGGCTATGCATTCAACACAGAACCAGTAATGAAAAACAGTTTCAATGTAAAATAAAACTAGTCAATCTAGTAGTCTGAATGTGATTTATCAATATTCTGAATGTGATTTATTAATATAGTCTGAACATGATTTATCAATTTTCAGAATTAAATTTCTATAATACTGAAAAAACTTCTTAATATTCAAAAGCAGCAACTTCCCACAAGACTAGAAAGTAGATAAGATCAAACGTACTTAAGCACTACCTGACTTCTTTTAAAATGATGCACTCTTTTATCCTTAAAGTAGTCAACTTGAATAACAACAGAGTTTCTCAGTTTGTTCTCTCAATGAAACAGACAATGTACCACGGTCTGTATGCTTGGGTCCACAGACTTCTTTTGCGGGTCATTTCCAGAAGATGGAGCATTCACTAGACAAAACTTCAGCTCCTGAATCAACTTCATTACAGTGGTAGATAACAACTGTATAAGCTGGAGGTATAACATAACTCCTTTGTTCCCAGCAAGCCACTGTGGTGGCATCTGATATACGGGCAACTGATATCCAGTGATGACCTGAAGTGATGAACTTCCGTAAGGAAGATATATCTGAATATACTGAGTTATAGGATTCACATTGTTGAATGCTGCATAAAATTTTAGTGTTTAGATTACTCCAGACACTCTCAAACTATGATGAATGAGGAGGATTAAAAACCAAAGGACATGGCTGCACATGATAAGGACGTAAATTTTGTTTTCTGATTGTAGGGCCCAGTTTCAGCTTTCTACCATGGAAATTTATCTGTGATTCTACTGTCTTCTGCACATCTGCATTATTATAAAAGGAAACAAATCCATAACCTTTAGACAAATCAGTTCAATCCATGATTATCTTCACTTCTTTTACTGAACCATATCTAGCAAAGAAATTTCTAATTTCAGTGTTATCTATCCTAACATCAATTCCACCAACAAATATGATGTTTGGTATACATAGAAACAAACATTTTGCCTTCAGGTAAAACATAGCCTTGGCTGGTTGTAGCTGATGAGAACTGGTTCTGGCCTCTCTGGAGGTGGTTGAGTTTGGAGTCTCAGAATTTGCAGCAGACTTATTTTCCAAATTGCTGATTCATTCCTTTGCTTCGTCTAATCTACTTTTGATTCCCTCTAATGTATTCCCCATTTCAGTTATTGTACTCTTTATTTCTGACTTTTTTTTATGTTTATCTCAATTTTTATTTCCTGTCTCTATGTTGAGATCATTGAACATCCTAATAACCAGTGTTTTGAACTCTGCAACTAGTACATAGCTTGTCTCCATTTTGTTTAGTTTTTTTCTCTGGAGATTTATTCTGATCTTTCATTTGAGACATGTTTCTTTGTCTCCATTTCGGCTGCCTCCCTGTGTTTGTTTCTATGTATTATGTTGAGCTGCTTTTTCTCTCAGTCTTTTGTAGAGTGGCCTTATATAGTAGATATCCTGTTGGGCTCAGTGGTGCAGTCTCCCTGGTCTCCTGAGCCCAATGATGCTCCAGGTATGTTCCTTATGTGGGTTGTATATACCCTCCTGTTGTAGTTGAGTCTTGATTGCTGTTTGCATATCAAAGGGAAGGGCTTACCCTCAGGTCGATTGGTTGTGAGGACTGTCTGTGACTACAGTAGAGGGGGGCTGACCCTACAGAGCAAGATTTGCTTTAGCAGGGCTCTAGTGCCTACCAAGTCTGCCTTTTAGGTGTATCATTTTTGGAGGTGGTTGGGTGGTGCTCTGGTGTGGTCTAAAGCTGGCCAGCTGCTGTGTTTCTAGGGCTTCTTGGGAGAGACTCTGTTGCAGGCCAAATTTAGCCACTGCTTATGCCCTGCCTGAGACCACTTGTACTGTGCTTGGAGGTTCCTGGGAGAAGCTAAGCTGTGAACTGAGGCCAGCTGCCACTAGTGCTGGACTTGGGGCTGCGAGGCCAGATGCTGCATTTTAAGGTTTGCAAACCTTTGAGAAATTTTAGGAAAGTCTGCAGCATGAGACAAGACAGGCTGTTTGTATGGAAAAAAAAACCACTGGAATTAACTTGAGTGGGCCTGCAGTTGGGTGGGCTGGGGTCTCAGGGACACCAGGGCAGGGATACCAGTGTAGCCAGGGCAATTGAGACTCAGATACAGTACCTGCTTATGTGCCCAGGGTGGGTAGGAGGATAGCTTAACAAAGATACAATGGCTTTTTCCAGCATTTCTGTCTAGGAGAAAGCTGGCCCTCCAGCCCTTGCCATAAATCCAAAAGTGTCCTTGGAACTTTTGAGCTGCTGTCCCAGAGTTGGAGCTCTGAGTGAGTGAGTCTGTCAGTGAGTAAGTCTGTGCATGGGCCTGTAAGAGGAATGTCTGTGCCTACAGCCACCCATTGTCTCATTCAGTCACAATCTCTGCTAGTTTTCACAGCCAGAAGTTTTGGAGACGTCTTTTCCTGGTACTGGAACCCTGGGCTGGGGAGCCTAGTATACAGCTGGGACTTTCTGCTCCTTAGTGGGGACCTTCAGAGCCAAGATATCTTTCCCAATTTTGAAACATCACACATGGGTGTAGAACCCGCCCATTCCACATCTTTGCCCCTACTACCAGTCTCAAGGTGGCTTCTTCTGTATATCCTTAGGTATAGGACTTCTTTTCAGCTAGACTTTAGGTGATTCTCAATGATGGTTGTTCTATAGTTTAGTTGTAATTTTGATGTGGTCATGGGAGGAAGTAAGCACGGCATTTACCTACTCTACCATCTTGACCAGAGACAATATTCCCTTTTATAATATGTCCTCTCTAGTCTCAACAGACAAGTTCTGAGTTTTTTTTTTTAAATAAGATAACTGGAAATTAAAAAAAAAAATTTAATTGACATAAAATTAATGTAATTTTCACTGTGCACCTTATAAAATATAAGCAAAGGCATATTAAGAGAAACAAGATTTGCAGCACCCAGGGAGAATCATTGCTAATTTTGGTGTGTTTGTACACACACACACACACATAGATACATACCTCCAAATTAAGATAATAGTATGTAGGCAGTATTGTATTTTGTTTTGGGTCTTTCTGACATCAATTTTCTGTATATTTCCCCAAATCATTTCCTATTCATTGAAAACACAATGTTTAATGGCTTCATATTACTACCTCATATAGCTGTAAGCATACTTTATTTATTCACTAGCCCATGGGTGGATATTTAAATGTTTTTTCCGTTTTTTCTCTTAGAACTCTGTACTGAGGATCAATATCCATATGCTTTTTTTGGTGAATTTCCGATTCCTTCCTAAGAAATAGAATCACTGAATCAAAAGGCATACACGATTAAAATTCTTGTGATGCATGTTGACAAATTATTTACAAAAACTGAAGGCCAAAATGCTATTCCATGTATTTTCAATTTATATTTTTGACTGCTCATTGAAGTTTGACTTTTTTATTTATTAGCAATTTGTATTTATTATTTATGCATTTTAATGTCTTTATTTTTCTGCAGCAAGAATTTATCTTACGTATTGAGTTATAAGAACTCTTTACATATTAAGGAGTTTTACAAGTGTGCCAGATGTGAGTAAAAAAAAAAAGAGAGAAAGGACTTGCTTTTACAAGCTTTTTTTTTAGTATTCCAAGACAGAAATTAAATAAGCAAAGATATTTGTTTCAGATAAAGCCATTTCTTTGAATCTGACCTTTTAGAAAGCAATAGGGGTAGTAGGATAGAGAAGGGTGATGCTTTAGCTAATTTGACTGAAGTGTGATAAGCTTCTCCAATTTCTCAGAGCTTTTTATTAAATACATATATCATTTTATAGTTTTCCTTATTTAGGTCTTGCCCTCTTCTCAAATTTCTTCCTTTGTATTTTATGTATTTTTTGTTATTATGTGTGGGATTTGTCTTTGCACTGTGTTTCCTAACTGGCTATAGCATGTGACTGACTCTTTTAATTATGGTGTCTATAGTTGGAGGAGTGGTGTCAATGATAGCCTCAGAATGAGCCAATTAACACATGGAACTAATCAAAATCTCCTGTGATTTAGTCCCCAGGAATCTATCTCCCTAACTTCCTAAGCTCACACTCGATGTGGAAATGTCAGAGCTTAGCCTTTTAATAAGTACTTATGTGGATTGGTAGTTTATATTTTGAAATTATACTATGAAACCTGCTATTTATCAAATATTTTAATTTGTATTTTTTTTGCATCTAACCAAGTTTAAGAAACTTTAAAAAGATATTTATACATTCTAAAAATACACTTAATATTGGCTAAGTTATGTTAGTTTTTGAACTTATTGTTTTACAGATTTTTCTTTAAAGAAGAAGAAAAGTTTGATTCAACATGACTGGATAATGTTGACCAAGACCAAGAAGCTATCTCTGCTTTGTGACTTCACACTTGACCAGGGAGGATGTGGATGGATGTATGAAAGGGTTAAGTGACTATTACTGTGGGAACAATATCCAGGAAAGATCTTCTTATCTTGCTGAGTGTCTACCTGTGTATTTTCATGGCACTAATTACTATGTGGGGACCCTGACATAGCACATTAGTCCAGGGACAACATGAGAATCAAGAGGAAACACTCTCACAATTCTCCTAAAGGTCTACCTATCGTTTGCAGTTTTGAAACTTTTTTCCTCCCATGCATTCAAAATATTAACTGCAATGTTGCATTGATATAATGCATTAATATTCTTTGGTATAATTAATTTTTTCCTAATAAATTTGAAGACTTCAAATGTTTTCTGCTTGGGGGTCAAGCCTATATATTTATATTATATTTTTCACAGGTTTGGTTGAAAAAAATTTAAGGATATTAACAGAATATGAGAATATTGATGCCATGAGTTTCTTTTCTCCCTGTACACTAGAGATCCAACTTAAGGGTAAGGATAAATACTTGCCTTTCAATAGCCAGCCCCAAACCATCACGAAGTATATCCCATGTACAGATTACTTCATCTGTATGTTCCCATATCATTTCATACTTGACTTCATTGTGCTCAGTACCATGATTTAAAATAATTTATTTATCTGACTTTTCTTTACTGGATTATAACTCTGGAAAGGTATGAAATTGGTCTTATTTTACTTTGTGTCTTCTTTAAACCTCTGTACAGGAAAGGCATATGGTAATTGCTTATTGAATGAATCAATAATTCATTCAATAATCTTTTTATTTTGTTCTCACGTTATTTCTGAACTTGATCAACATCAGAGTCAGCCAAATGCTTTTATAAACTATTTAAATCTATATTAAGTTACTAAAACTTAAACAATTTTCTGTTAAAAAAAAATGGTTGTTTTCACTGTGTTTCTCTTCAACTTACAGGGTAAATTCACGTTTGATTTGATGAGTAAGTATATTTAGACACTTATCTGGCACACTTGAATAAATTCCTCTAAGATGATAAATTGTGTACTGTTTTTAAGTAATAATATAGCATGTAGAATTTACTCTGACAGCTTCTAGCAGCAGCAATAGCTAACACTCATGTAATATTTACTATGTGCCAGGCTACTAGATAACTTAAAACTACATGCCAGGCATGATTCAAGGACTTTACATATATTAATTTGTTTAATCTTCTCATTAGCACTTTGAGGTTGATATTATTGTTCCCATCTCACATATGAGAAAAATAAAGCTACAAGAAGTTAAATGAAGTACCCAAGGTTATGTAACTGGTAAGTGGTAGCTTTAGCTTTAGAAACTGGGCCATCGGACTTTATAGCCTGTGGTCCTGACCGCCTATGCTAAATACTCTCCAAAGACTCTGCTATTTTGATCACATTTAAAACATGACCCAGAGGTGGAAAAAAATATTAAGTGGTAAAGATAGAATTACAGAAATGTAACTTATGTTGAGTTCATTAAAATCAACATTAGGTCAGGAGAACTTATTGATGATAATAAACTCCTAGATTATGAATCATATGTTTACATCCTAAATAAAAATTTTTGAGATGAAAAGTGGCACATAGAATGCCCATTGCAGTCTGTAATGGCCAAAACTAATCCAAAGTCTTTGAACAAACAACACTGCAGGATCTGCAGTGTTCTTTTACATAGAAGTGTTTTGTTTTGTTTTTTCTTTTTCCCCCAGCCAAGACTAATTAATTAGTGCTAGTTAAGAAAGACTGTCCACCTGGGCTTTCACTCCTCTTCACACTCCCAAATTTCCCTGAATCTTGGCTAAGAGAAAAGGGTACCTGAGCCTGCCAGCCCATCCTTTGTGCCTCTCAGTTTGTCCCCTGCCATCTGTCTGACAACATCGCT
Organism: Pteropus medius; assembly: GCF_902729225.1. Classification (NCBI taxonomy): domain Eukaryota; kingdom Metazoa; phylum Chordata; class Mammalia; order Chiroptera; family Pteropodidae; genus Pteropus; species Pteropus medius. The sequence goes on along the minus strand of NW_024346062.1, from coordinate 11,499,051 downwards.
GCCTCTCACCCAATACTGTCCCCCGCCCCCCGCCCCCGGCCCCTAGCTTTTAGTCAACCTCACTAGCATGGCCATTCTTTAAAAGTCACTTCCACTCCTAACCAGATTTCATCGGGTTAGAAAAAAGTGACATTTTAAAGCATTTTAATAACCAATAAGAACATAACAATAGTTTTATCCACATTGTCACAGGAATGATATAAAATGAAGCAAAGTAGAAATCATTTTAAAGGGTGGTGTGAAGAACATTCTTATTTGCCAACTGTGTTTACCAGAAATGTACCTTCACTCAGGTATTGTCTATAAGACTCTATTGTTACTCCTGAAGGATACTATCAGATAGTACCAGATATAATTACATTAATATAAATTAAAAACGACTTAGAAGGAGCTAGTGTTTCTTGAGTTTTTACATTGTATAGTATGTGCTTATATATATTATTTCATTTGATCATCACCAATTATGCTCAGGTAGATGTTATCAACCTTTTTCACAGTTTAAAAAAATATAGAAATATTACATAATACTTCTCCAACGTCTCAGAGTCAGTAGGTTGCAGGGGTGGGATTTGATATTGGTCTTTTCTAACTCCAAATCTCAAACTCCTTCCACAATCCCACGATTAAAAAAAAAAAAAATGAGTTTAAAAGAGAGACTAGAGAGGCATTGAGGCACCGTGCCCAGAGAGGCCAGGCTCCCAGCTGGGAAATTCTGGGAAGCCAGAAGGTAACATAAAATCTAAGAGAGTCTTTGAATATTGACAAAAAGAGTGAAGAATAATAAGTTTCTAGGAAACTCAAGAATGTTCTCTCTTTGCAGTATTTCTAGAAGCTTACTGTATATGGTGGACTCGAGTAGAGACTGGAGTTTAAAGTGGATGTTGGAGTGAGAAAACCCCAGCTTTGAAGATTTGTCTGCCATATTCATATTTATTAGATTCCAACCTTTTAAATTCACACTCTAACTTTGAAAGGTATTGTTCAAAAAGTATCCTTTGCTACCAGATGAAAGATAGTGAAGAGAGTGCCGATAGAAACAGAGAAGTGATTGTCAAATATTAGAAAGGTTGAATGCAGAGGATTTAGCAACTTTTTGAATGTGAGGCAGAGAGGTGAGAATGCAATCACAGAGGCCCAGAGTTGTGAAACTCGATGATACAAGAAGGGTGTTGGGTTCAGTTTGTGGTGCTTGTAGAGCATCTTGGTGGAGATGATCAAAAGAGAGTTTTGAAGAGAGAAAAAGCTTGTGATGTAGGTGATGGTCAGTATACAGATTAGCTTAGAAATGATAGTTAAAGCAAGTTTACTACAGGTGATTTTATAGGGAAAAAAACATTAGCAGATTAGGTAAAGGGACTAAGGATGGAAACTGGAAACTTCTGTTTAGGGGGCAGGATAAAAAGTAACAGTCTATAAAAAGGTCCTAAAAATAACAATTTGAGATTGCAGTATCATGGAAGGCACTGGAGGAGAGCTATAGTGAAAAAGATTCTACGGAGAAGTTCAAGATAAGGATGGAAGAAAAAAAATCTTAAATTTGGCAGATTATTATTACACCACTGAGACAGCAATACACTAGATTAATGGAGCAAATGAGAAAAGAAACAGGAAATGGAGGCTCCTTTTCTGAGAATGTTCGTTTGAGAAATCTAGCAGTTGTGTGATGGGAGAAGGTATAGTACCATGTTCGCAGTCTTAACCCTTGAGATAAAGGATCTAGGACAGAGAAAGAGAATGTGTGTGTGTGTGTGTGTGTGGGCGTGTGTGTGTGTGTGTGTGTGAGAGAGAGAGAGAGAGAGAGAGAGAGAGAAGAGAGAGAGAGAGAGTATATATATATATAAAGAGAAAAGTATGTGATTATTGGGACAAGCTCTCAGGATTGGGACGAGATGGAATGAAGTCACAACTGAATGAGCCTTATAATTCTTTATCTGCAATAGGAGGTAGAGATGAGAAGATGCATGAAGAAGATCAGGGTTTGGGAGAAAAACGGGAAAGATGGTGAATGAGAAAGTTCATTGCTGCTGGTCTTGATCTCACTTAAGTAGAAGGTGAGATTATTTGTAGATAATAAGTGTGAGTTAGGGCTCTGTTCTTAAGGGAATGAAACAAATTTATGCAAATGCCATCAATTTAGAGACAAATTAAAGCATTGATTAGGAGCAGCAAGTGGCTGGTTTCTGCTGAGTTTATGTTGGAACCAGTTTTATTATAGACCTCTCTCCAGAATAACCTAAGAAACCAAGAGCAGAAACACGGGTCTTCGAGGCTTACCTGAGTTAGGGAATTACCATACCCTTTGCTTCCTATTGTTGTTTTCAAACTTCTTTTCAGTACTTTCAAAAACTCAGCAAGCTATTTTTTTTATCTTTATTGTTTTTATCTACCAAGTCCCATGACCCTTACCTGTTTCCGTGATTTCAATACATGGGTTATAATCTTTCTCTTCTTACATCTTAACATCTTCCTCCCATTGTTTCACCATGCACATTAATAACATCATTGTTTAAAAGTCCTTTGACTTTCTAAGCTCTATTTAACTACCTCGTTCTACCTAAGTAGCCTACAAACACCGACATTTCACACGTCATCATTTTTCATAGCTGCTTCTCTACCATGATCTTGAGCTGTGGCTTCAGATTTAAGAATCTCAACTAGGGAGTAAAAATATATTAATTTGAAAGTTAAATGGCATATATTTTAAGCTGAAAAATAATAATTATTCTGTAAGACTGATCTTCCTACATTCGAAATTCTGATACAGTCTCTTTCTCTGAAGAACAATAAAACTGAATATGTCCACTTTTTAAAATGTCCCCTTGAGTTTTAGTATGAAGACAATGTAATCCATTAAATAATAGTCACTATTGAATGAATATCTACACTGCCTTAGGTATTCAAAGCACATTCTGTCAACTCCTCATAGCAAAATCTCAGAAATACCAAAGTCATCTGGCTAATTATTACCATAATCATTATTTGAACAGTGATCTGACTCCAAAACCTAGGATTTTACCCCATAGTTCTCATACGTAACATTTCACATATTACTTTGAAACTGTATTTAAATGACAGTATAAATATTTTGAAAATTTTATATATCTTTCAGACCTTAAGGTGATATAAATTGAATTAAGTATAAAATGACTATTTTTACCAAAAGCATGGGGCCTGTCATTGTTCAGTTAGAATTCCAACTCTGCCACTTAAAGCTGTAGAAACTTAGGAATTTAAACCAAAGTTTTACTAAGTCTCAGTTTCTTCATCTATAAAATAAGAAAAAATAATACCACACATATAACATCAGGTCGTTGTTAAAACAATTAAATGAGGTAATATATGCAAAGTGATTAGCACATGTGGAACAAAGTAACTACTCAATATGTACCAGGTAATAATATTGCCATTATAATTATTATATCCCATTAATATTTTTTCAAAGGATTTTTAAATATTTCTAAGCATTAGTTAATTTCACAGACCCTCAGAATGCCCTATTGAGATAACACATAAGGACATCCCTGACCAAAATATGTGTAGTAAGATACAATCTCTTTTTAACAATGCTTTGGTTATCACTAGAGAAAGCTAATACTTTGATAGTATAGATTCTATTTTCCTGATTTAAAAAAACTTCCCCATAATTTTTTTCTTCTGTCTAGATGGCAAAAAGAAACAGAAAAGATTCTGACATTCTGGTATCAATGTCACACAGTACTAATTCCCATCCTGGATATTCCTTTAATGTACCATTTACGGAGCCATGGTTGGGAGGCTAGCTGCTTCAGCTCTCACACATGTGGCCCACCAAAAGTATTCCATCCTCATTGCCCACCACCACCTCATAACGAATCCCTAGTGATGCTCTGTTAGGAATTGGGCTGTCATTCTCAAGTTGACACTCACTGCTTTTGGCAGCATTGTTTCTGGTGATGTGTTTGTTAAGGGGGCCATTTGCTGATACCTGATGAAGTATCACCAACATTAAGCCTCTTGAAAATGAGCTTGCTTTGCTAATATAAGGGCTGTGGAACCTCTGGGATTAGGGTGCATAGTAATGACTAAGTTTGGTTCCAGACCACCTGTCTGTGACAAAGGGCTGGGGACTTCAGACATCCCTGAGATACACTCTGCACAGGAAAAGAAGAAAAGAAATATGCCTCTCTGATGCAGATTTCCTTCTGATTCTGTGACAGTTTACCCCCAAGGGGCTCACAGCCTGGCAATTTTTTGCAATGAGTATTTTGCTTGTCTTGTGTTATCTCCAGATTAAAACTAACACCTTAACTAAGAGTTACAGTTTATCATGAAGATTAAAACAAGTATAAAGTGATAAACTGGAGAATATCGCCTACAATTTTATGAAGTTTTTAATTCTAAAAACCTTCAGATCCGTGGTTCTTGAAAAAAAAGGAAAAGAAAGAGAAGGAAGGAAGGAAGGAAGGAAGGAAGGAAGGAAGGAAGGAAGGAAGAAGGAAGATAGAAAGGAAGAGAAAGAAAGAAAAGAAAGAAAGAAAGAAAAGAAAGAAAAGAAAGAAAGAAAGAAAGAAAAGAAAGAAAGAAAGAAAGAAAGAAAGAAAGAAAGAAAGAAAGAAAGAAAGAAAGAAAGAATCAGAATCACTCATGGAACTTAATAACTCAAATCCTGGGCTTTATCCCTAGAGATTCTGATTTAATAGGCTTGACATAGTGCCTAGAAATCTGTTTTAATATGTAATCTAGTCAATTCTGGTGCAGGTGGTCTTAAGAAAACACTTCATGAAGCACTAACACAGAATTTCTAGAGACTTGTAATTTAATTTTTAACTGCCATTTTGGTTGGCCCTGTTGTAGCCAGACAATAAGATGCCAAAGAAAACTCTCCAAGTTTTCTATTCTCTTTCCATGTATGGATTCTCATTCACATTTCCATCTGTTAATTCAATCACTCATTTAATTTTCATTTTGAATTGCTGGAGGCTTTACATTTCCCCTGCAGATCCACTCTCCACCTCTCCAACTTGCCTGTGTCCCAGAGGTCAGAATCTATGAACTGCATCAATCAGTGTCCTCTGCTTTCAAAATGAAGTGGATAGTAAAGTCAGAACATTGACTTTTTTGTGCTTCTAAGAGAAGTTTGTCAGTGACTGAATTCCTTCCAGTTTGTCAATGGCTGAATTCTTTTACTCAAGCATTTAATAAGAGTCATTGTAGCTATAGCTCATACTGAATTCTGGTAACTGCCCCCTTCTCTTGCCCCATCAGGCTTAGAAGACTAACAGCTTCTTAAGATTGTCTAACCCAGGGTGCTTCATTATATGCCTTGTTGATTTCATGTTACTCTGTTCATACATCCTAAGAGCCCTGTGGTTAAACTCTCTTCTGTTACTCCTTTTGAGTGTGATATGCTTTTTCTGAGGGGATCCTGACCAACATATTAATTAGCTTTATACCAGCTTCTGAGGTCTTGGAACATAAAACATGGTAACAAATAATTATTCTGAATTGAGCTAGGAACTACAGCAGAAGTATGTACAAATTGATAAGGAAGCTTAGTGGAGGGAAAAAAGGAATCTGTCTTGGCAATTGGAAAAAACTTATAAATGCAGTGACATTCCTGTAGGTTCCTGAATATTATTTAGGAATTCTTAAGGCAGAAACGCAGAGGAGGAGCAATCACAAAGGGTCCCCTGAGCACTCATGCCACTCCAGTACTTCACGTCACTATCATTTCTCACAAGAGTTAATGCTACAGTTTCCCTTCATTCTTTTTACTCTCCTCCAGTTCATTTCCCACACAGCAGAGGAGTGATCTCGATAAAACATAAAGAGAATAATGTCAATATATACATATTTATAAATAAAAGAAAGATATGTCTAATTTATTTGTAGCTAAAGCTTAGAGTGCACAGGAGGTAGTGGTAGTAGTGGTGGAAAACAATGATGGACATATTCTAAATAAGAACTTAAACACTGCAAAATTATGGAAGGCTTTAGAATAGAGGAGTGACATAATCAAATCTTTATTTCAGAACTCTGGAAGCAATATGAAAAATGAACTATAAGAAGAAGAGACCAGTGGAAGGAAATCTTATAGGAGCCTCTTCTCACATGATAGGATTCTCACTGATCTTGTAAAAGTGATTTTGTTATCCATTGGAAATAGTCTCAAAAACAGATCATTTTCCAGAACATTATCTTCTGGTAAAGAGTATAAAAATCCCTAGTGACAATACACACCTAAGCTTTCACAATTGCCTAAGCTTATTGTTCTGAGATAACGTAAAAATTCAAAATTGCTTTAATGTTCTATTATAGAGAGAAACTTGCCATAAAAGAATATTTGTACCTCAAAATTTTCTTAGCAATCTGATAATTATAACTTAAATCCAGTTTTTGGAATTTTTATTTTTCCCCAAACATACAGTATTAAATTATTTATTTACCAACAAATTTTGGCATAGATATTAAATACATATTGTGGTCATGGAAATTTAGGTTATTATATTCTTATGAAAAGGCCTAAATGTAAAATACTGAGTATGCCTCATTTCTGAATGCATTTGATTATTTACTTAAAAAATAAATACAGAAAAAGTTTCTATATATTTACTTTCAGTGTAATGGAAAATAATATATATCCTGTTAAAAAATTCTCTTAAATGAATCTGATTTCATATATTAAAAACTCAAGTGCAGAGGGGATAGTCTGACTGCTAATGAGGGAAACATCAAAGGTCTACAGAATTAAAATGATGGCACGCCCCTAAAAAACAAATAAAAAATAATCAAGTACAAAATTAGAGGAAAGAGGTAAAGGGTAAAACAAAATTTAATTGATCCGATCATGTGCTATAAAATCATATTATAAAAATCTTTCCTCATGTGAAACTATTGATTTCATTTTTATTTTTATGTGGTTTTAAAAAGCAGCTCTATTAATATATAATTGAAATAATATAAACTGAATATATTTAAGGTAAACAACTTGAAAAGTTTTCGTACATGTATATACCCACGAAATTATCACTGTAATCAAGAGATGAACATATCCATCACCCCCAAAAAGTTTTCTTATGCCCTCTTGTAATCCCTTCCCCCAACTCTCCTTGACCCTCATATTGACCCCACAAAATGCTGATCTGTGTTGTGTCACTATAGATTAGTTTACATTTCCTAAAATTTAATTTAAATAGAATCATATAGTATTTTTCATCTAGCTTTTTCATTAGCATGGGTGAGTAGTATTCCATATTGATACCCTAGGATTTCTTTATTCTTCTGCATGCTGATGAAAATTTGAATTGTTTCCATTTGGGGGTTATTACAAATAAAACGTATGCAAACTTGTGTGTACAGGTCTCTGTGTGGCCATATACTTTCATTTCTATCAGAAATTTCATTTCTACCTAGGAGTAGAATGGCTGGACTATATGGTGGATATTATTTTTTAACTTTTTTATTACATGATCAAATTATTTTCCCAAATGATTGTACCATTTAGATTTCCACAGTGTAAGAGAATCCCAGTTCTTACTCATTACTGACAACACTTGATGTAATCAACTCCTTTCCTCTTCTTTGTGAACACCAATTAAATGTATATTGGGTAACTTGAATTTGTCTCATAGCTTAAAGATGCTTTGTTTTTGTTTTTGTTTTTTGTCTTTTTTTCCCCCTATTTCTGTAAGTTTTAATCAGGTACTGTTATGTATTTATATCTCTAACTTTTGAACATGTTATATTAAACTGTTTTAATATCCTTGCCTGCTAATTTTAACATCTGCATCAGTTCATTACAATTGATTATTTTTTTCTTTATGGGTCTTATTTTCTTCCTTCTTTTCATGACTGGTATTATTATTTTGGCATATAATTGTTTATAGTACTTTTTAAATGATTCTTTGAATTTCTGTACTGTCACTTATAACTTCATATATGATTTTATTTATTGGAGTTCTCTTTTTTCTTTTTGATGAGTTTAGCTAAAGGTTTGAAAGTTTGAAAAAGCGAGCTTAAGTAGAAGTGGACTCTGTGTAAACTGCATATGCCTAATGCCTTTGGCATTCCGGTCGCAGCTGGGCAGTGCCTAGAATATCCGGGTCACTGACTCACCAAACCTGAGTGGCTCCAGGTGGGGAGGCCAGGTGCATGTAGTTACGACGTTTATCCTCCTACTCACTTCCTTCCTGCCGAAATGGGCTCAAGTGATGTGTCCAGGAACATGCCTGCAGCGACTTTGCAGGTAGGCCAGAGCCTTCACCCACCTTGTGGAGGTGTAGTGGAACATAAACAATAGCGCTTTCTGGTCCCTTCGACACGAGAGTTCCCACAGTCTCTCAAGAGCTTCCGCGGCTCCCCAGCCTTTTCCATATAGTCTCCCTCTTCTTTATTGTACCGAAAGAGGTCCACTGTGGAAGTGACCTCTGTGTAGGCTCTATTCAAGTGGTAGTTTTGGGAGCACACTTGGAGCACAGCAGGTGATGATGACGTCTGGGGCACTAACCTGCCAGGCTGCAGCAGCTCCTGGCGGGGAAGCCAAGTGGGGGTGGTGACACTCCGTTGGTTCCTGCTGGCTCCCTTTGTTCAGAGGCAATAGGCTCCGGGCAATGTAGTTGAAAATGCACTGTGGTGAGCTTGAGGTAGGCCAAAGCCGCACTACTCAAGTGGAGAGAAATGTAAGCAGAGCTCTCACTCATTCCTCAGGCAGAGTTCCCCTGGCTGCAAGAGGGCTCCCAGGCTTCCTAGCCTCTGTTTGGTTTCCTTCTCTTGTTTGTTGTTCAGAAGCCATTCATTCAGCCCTCAGCTGTCTGACAGGAGTAATTGTCTATATATGTGTGTCTTTGGGTTTGCTCATGAAAGGGGTTGAATTCAATGTCTCCTCCTCGACTGCCATCTTGGACAGCTCCCTGGTATTTTTTTATTAGATGCCATATATTTTACTTGGTTGAGTGTTAGATATTTTTTATTTCGGTAAATATTCTCGTGACTTGTTTTGTGATGCAGTTAAGTTACTTAGAAACAGTTTGATCCTTTGGGCCCCTTATATTACCATTGGGGTGATGGGAGCTCAGGAAACACCAGAGTATCGGTTCTTATCATTGATGAAGAAATTAATTCCAATGCAGCGACAGTTATGAGAGGTAAGATTTATTAAAAGCACATTTTGAGATAGAAACGAGTGACACCTAAACTGGCTAACCATGTGGAGAGGAAGATATGCTCTGTGAGGATCAGGTTACACCAAGGAAGGAGAGCTGTAACCCCATGGAAAGGGGAGGTCTGTATTATACTAGGGCCGGGATAGTTGGTTACAAAAGCATATCTAAGTGATTTGCACATGAAGTCATTTTGATGGACACTTGGCTGCTATATAACTCCCTGCCTACTGTGCATGTGCTTACCCAGAATTCAGTCTGTTATAATTAGATTCATGAACTTCCCAGGCATAGAGATGATAATATAATGATGATATAGTGAGGCTGAGGTTGTGGGCAGGTTAGGGTAGTACCTTCTGCGCAAGGGTCTGTGGCTAAATTAAACCAGCTATAGTTTATGGCCTTCCAGTCCTTTGCCTCTCAGGATGCAGGAATGATTCTTTACTACCAATGGGGTGTTCTTTGGGTGGTCTCTGGGCTGGGCCTCTGTTCCTTTGTTCCTCTGTTGGTCATGTCTAACTATTATTCTAATTATTCTGCCCAATGCCCTTTGAATCTTGGTTTTTCCAGTCTGGCCCCTTGAGAGTGCTGGGCACTGTTACCATTTCTTTTGTTTGCCTCTTTCCCCAGCCTGGTGTAGTTTCTTCATGATTTGCTAAACACCCAAGTGAATACTTGAAGCAGACCTTCTGCAGACCTTTAGGGTTCTCTCTCTGTTCGCTCCTTTCTGTAACTCTGTCCTGTGAACTTTAGATGCCTTCTTCTCCCTGGACTCAGCTCCATCTCCTCAACTCAGAGAGTCTGCTGAGCTCCTCTGGGCTCCCTGCATCGCAGCCATAATCAGGCAGTCAAAAGGCTTGTCTCAATTTGTTTTCTGTCACTTAGAGGTTACTGTCTTTTTTTTTTTTTTTTTTTTTGCCTGACATCCAGTGTCTTGGAAACCATTGCTCACTTTTTTTTTTTTTTTTTTTTTTTTGGTTATCTCATATGGGAGGGTAAATCTGGCCCTGTGACTTTACCTTGCCCAGAAGACCAAGTTATATATTATAATGAGTGATTTTACTCATGTAAGTATATTACAAGAACTTAATTTTTCTGGCAAAATTAGTTCAGATGTCAGGAAAAGGAATTTATTTGTGAGAAGTATCTATGACTCCAAGCTTAATTTCACAAAACATTAGATATATAGCACTCATTTTTCTAAGATATTGAAGATAAATACTTTATTGAAAATTTTATATACTCTGAAATATTCCTATTATTTCTTTTTAAAAATCTGTCAATATTACGAGTAAAATATATTTAGGTAAGAACTGTGTATACTATGATCACCTCTATAACTATGTTGAATTTAAATATAAAACATTTATTATTGGAGTAAACACCTGATCTTGATATTGTTATATTTTAGAATATGATGTAATAAGAGTGACTATTTCTCACTCTGAAAAAGCCATCTGTATCTCTTGACACGTAAATAGAACTATGCATATAAAGACAGGTTCTTAAAAACATCAAATAATCCAGACAGCCATAATGCGCTAGTCTATGTGAGGCACTTTACGTCTCTGAGATCATTTGAGTAAATTTTATAAATGGTGTCTTGTTAAGGTCTTCACTACTCTGGTGTGGTTAATACACCTCATGTGAATCACTCTTATTATCCATCATTATTAACTGCCAATGTTCAAGTTCTAACTCTTCTGCTTACTAGTGGTGAGATTTTGGAAGGTTACTTAGCCTCTCTTCGGCTCATATTCTCATCTATAAAATAGAGTTAATAATGGTAGTACTTAAAACAGTGCATGACAAATAATAAGTATTATAAACTTTTGTTAAAATAAATAATGTGATTGATATTGAACAAAGCTTGCTAGAAGACAGGCATCTGATAATAACACTTGGTGAGTTTTCTGGTGTTTGATAGCAGAAGGGATTCATCATTTTCTTCTAAGAGGAAGTCTGGGGTGACAGAAAGCCTTCTCTGAAGTCTGGGGTGACAGAAAGGGTCTCTGAAGCATTGTGAGGCAGCAATGAAGTATGTCTTAGATGAGAGGGCTTAAGACAGTAAGAAGGCCTGAGATAGCTCTCAAGTCTCCTATAGCCCTGAGCATCATGAGAGAACATAATTATTTTATTCCTAAGAAGTCCAGAGAAGTAGCTAAAAGTGAAGTTGGAAGCAAAGGAAAACAATGGGTGCAAGATGGACTTTGTGGCCATGGAAGAGCCTCAAGAGTGTAGAGTGGATGCCATGAAGACCAAGGTCAGTTTCTAAAGTCCAGGCTGGCTAAACTACATCTCATTGATGACAATGAAGGCAAGCACCAATGTCCCTGGGCCAACAACCTTTACCTCATTTGTGAGAGTACATTGGTCACCAGGCCGAGGAGGAAAAGTAAAAGAAGGAAAGGCCCAGAGAAAAAAGAGGACTCCTAAAGCATCATTTGAGTAATTAGGAGTTTGACTACATATTTCTGAATGTGGCTAGGTTGTTTGTACTCCCAGGCAGAAATAGGTTTCAAGGAAGAAATTAAGTCCAATTATGACCAAATAAAGCTGAGGTTTTGAGCCTCTGAATTTCTTGACTGTGAAATTTGTACTAATAACTTTTAAACTATAATTATAGGTGCACATAATATTACGTGACATTATAGGCTTTGGTGCTCTGGAAGTACATTCAGGACATGTAAGTCTGGTCATGATTTTGTAGCTTATAATTATGATAACATGAGCAGTTCTTTAACCTAATGACTTTTTTTTTTTCATGGTAAAATGTATGTTTTAACACCTGTCCAGCATTCCTCAGGATTCCCATGAGTGTCAAATGGGATTATTTATGTAAAAGTGCTCTAAGACATATAAAGCACAATGCAATCGCAGGAAATTATTATGAATTAGAACACGAGTAATGATGAGTTTCGAAGGAATCATGAAATGCAGACTAATATAAAAGTGAGCTCCCTCAAATGGGATTATGAAAGTCAATATATAGTGAAGAAAGTCAGTATACTGAGCTGTGAGGAAATATATTACAGCCTTCAGAGTCAGAATGACCTGATGAAGAATTCAAGAATTCTTAGCTCAGGTAATTACTATCTTTAGGACATGAAAAAAGTTATTTTATCTTTTTGAGACTAAACTTTCTCATCTACAAAATGAGTTTGTGTTAAGGAATGGTAATCATGTGTGTTAAGGCCCTTGGAAATAGTAGGCCTTTACCAATAAATGATAGTTATTTTTATTTGTTCTCAAAAAATGTTAACTGGTTTACTGTAACAAGACATGGTTGGCATGTGAGGGTAGATGAGAAAGTGGGAGAAGTCAAGAACGAGCAGAGGTAGGTCAGAATGGAATGTTCACTGATTAAACACTGTATGTAGTCTATGCAATTGACTTTTGAGGGCAGGGAAATTTGCAAGAATCATTCTGGGGTTGGAGGGGATTGAATTAGCTCCTCTCCATGTACCTTGAGAGAGCACATGAGAAGTTTGGAGTGACATTTAAATTGGTTGTAAAGACAAAGACTGCATGTATTCCATAATGACAAAATGAGGATCAGTTTATTGTGGTGTCTGTGATACCAAGCTAAGGACTTGAATAATACACATTCTTCCCCTTTTTTTTTCATGGTAAAATGTATGTTTTAACACCTGTCCAGCATTCCTCAGGATTGGTAAAAGTGCCAAAAATACTTTTAAAATGCCTGAGTTATTCTAAACTTTATTAGAAAAGATAAGAATTTGTTTCATTACTATGAAATAAAAGGCACGATTCAGATTGAAGGCAAGTTAAAAATGTAGTTTAGGACAGAGTAGAGATCATAGTGTCAGTAACAACAACAGCAACAACAACAACAATAATGAGAATAATAATAATTTTCTTTTAAAAAACTGAGCAAAGTGTTTACTCAAAGGGAAGAATATGGGGTCTCCCTCTTCATTTAGGCTATTATGAAGGGTATCTTGCTAGTTATGTGGAGATGAAGATCTGGAGGGTGAGGCTTGGAGCAAAAGACCAAGGGGCTGACCTTGACTTTGGGAATCAGATGATTTTGGCACCTTGTTAGAAATTGGTTTGTGGGAAAGTTGGAGCAGAAGAAAAGGCAAAAGTGATCCAGAAACCCCTGATTGGTTCAAAGGTTCACAAGAGGAATTTTATTCATCTTAGGTAGATTAAGTTTTAGGTAACAGATTACTAATAGTAGGGCCTACTATCTGTCCATATGCCTATCTATCTCTCTTTCTCTATTACCTTCATAATTTTCCGATAACTTTCGTATGAATTTGGTCATTTAATCTCAGAACGATACTGAGAAATAGTCAAAGCAAATGTCGTTAGCCTCAATTTTCAGATTAAAAATAAAAAGTTCAAAGAGAGAGTGACTTGCTCAAGTTTATACCATAAGTGAAGGAGCTGCAGCTGGAACTCACGTCTTCCGATGAACAATCGACATCTACCTACAACATACACTATAGTATACTTTACATTTTTACTCAGAAATAAACATCACTTTAAATGAGAGTATTGCCCAAGATCTGTAGATAAAAACAAACAAATAAAAAACCCATATCAAGCTGTACAGATACTATGACTAGATCTCATATATAAAGTTGGAGTATATCCTAGTTTCAAATCTATTGATGCTGGTTTAATCTATAGGTCTGATATGATCAAGATTTATCCTGCCTGCTTCTCAGGTTTCCTATAAAGAGATTTCCTGAAGTCTTAAGAAATTGTTCTGTGAACAATTTCAGTTCTCACCACCTCTTCCTGTTTTAAGGTGAAAATAGAGCTGTTTGCATTGGCATTTCAAATCAAGAGGTGCTTAATTAAGCAGAAAGGATTGTACTTCGGTGTAGCATATTCTTGGCATAGGTCTGTGGGGGCAAACACAGCATATCAGTAGGTCAAGAATATCTCCCATTTCTGCACTGTTAGGCTAATTCACTTGAGACATTTGAGAAATTTCCTCTTTCCAAATTTCATTTATAAGACAACCTTAAAATAAACTGCATAACAAGATTGAGAGATCATGGCATTTTTAAGGTCATTTTGTCCACAGGCAACCTAAGGGGCAAGAGAAAAAAACAAACAAACCTAGTTTATCAGTTAATTCTACTGATGTGTATATTTACTCTATTATTCTGATAGTTAAAGGCCCTAAACAAGTTAATTTTTGTGTTATAGGCTATGTGTTTTTTTTTTCTTTTCTTTTTCCTTTAACTTTTTGTTCCTAAATTATTAGATTAATTATCTTAAGTTTATAGGAACAGTCAGAGGGTGTGACAAAGAAGTAAGGTTTCTAGATCTGCATAGGCTGAGTCAGTAGTTATTACTGGTTCTGAAAATTAAAAGGAGGGAATAAAATCTTAGTTCAGAGATACATTGCTAGAGACACAGAATCCTATGAAATTCTAGCCAAAGTGTTTACCCTGAATTGGTGCAATTTTGACCAGTACTGACTGCATCTGACTAGATCGTGGATGATGCCATTCCTCCAGGAGGGAGGGTCACTCCGCCTTTTATTTATATTCCATTTCATTTAGTATGCATGGTGGGCATGGTGCCACTCTGACTTTTAACCTTAATGGAGAGAGCATACAAGTTGACCGGGAACCTCTAGGGAAAATAGAGCTTTAATGACAATTTGAGTGTAAAATCTGGTCTCTGGAATAAAGGTCACCACATCTGCATAGCCCCTGGAGTCAGGCTTAGAGCCCTGTCTGCCTTCAAATAAAGAAGCATTTTCCTGTGTCTTAAGGCTGCTTTAGTTTGAGGTACAAGGAGCACATGACAGAATCAGGGGAACTGAGTGATGTTTGTGCATGTTTGACTGCACTCTGCATCCTAAGAGAAGACTTTGGAGAAACCCAATCAATACTACAAGCATGTCTTGGACAGCAGCAATGCTGTTTTCATTCTGTTACAATAATGAATTGAAGCCTCCCAACAGCAGGTATAATAAGCACTACTCAACCCTTGATATTCAATCACCTTTAACTGGTTATATCTATCTAAAATTCACTGTTAACTGTGATTTTACAATACCCCATTGGCAACCTTTTATGGCTCTCTCTGCACAAAAATGCAAAAACATCAAAAATGCCTTTCAGTACCATATACTCAGTGCTTCTCTCTATTTGCTAAAATGTTTTCCATTTTTTATTTAAAATCCAGTGGAAGGCATTCAGACATTGTGCACAAAATGAAGTGGTTTTGCCTTCAGTTTGAAATTATTTTTGCCATTACCATTAGACTAGAGTTCATATCTTTGTTTCTGGTTGTGAAGTGATTTCGTGTTATCTAGATCCCCTAAAGCAAGCTAATCTTTTACAAATAAAAATGAAAAGAAACCAATTTTTTTTTTCACAAGGATCACTTGCATTTTTTTTTTTTTTGGTATTTGACTACTCTTTATTCACATAAAGCACTTTTTTTCCCCGCTATAAAACAAGAAGCAGAATAACAAATGCAGTTTATGCTGTAGAAATGAGCAACTGTTTCTACCTTATTTTTTTAATGCAAATGAGACAAGAAATTAAGGGTTCATGAAAAATCCTAGTAAAATCCATATCCTGGTGAGTATCTAGGTTGAGGATTCACAGTCTGAATACAAATAAGTATATCTTGACATATTTTACTAGCTTTTTATTTAATTTTTCAATTTAATTTTAAATATCAAGAATCTATTGTTTTAGGGTTAACTCAACATTTGAACAAAATATCTGCTCAATTCAAGCTATGTTACAAGATTATATTAAATTATATCATTCGATTTTAAAATTTAAATTTCATCAGTTCAGAGTGCTTCATGAAAATGGGATGAAATTAACTAAAATTGGATCTTTGGCAGGTGAGTTAGCCACCTATCATACAAGTACCTTTAGTTTACTGTCCAAATGATAATTTTGTTTTTATTTCTAATTTGATTTATAGGCTTTATAAGATGATTTCAGAGGATTCTTGGAAACATTTATTTTACTCTGTAAAATGCAAAACAAGGCAACAATAACAGAAATCCAAATTAATTACCATAATAGAACAAATGTACCTTAAAAAATTTTAAGTTTTTAAGAATCAGCAAAAGTATAATCTTCTTTGATTTAAATATCAGAAAAAAGTCACAATATTTAAGAAAGATAATGGAAGCTATCTTGTGATAAAATTTTATAAATTTCAGTATTCCTAAAAGAACTAATATATGGATAGTTTAATAATGCAATAATATATTATAAATATACATATTAGATTTTATGAATAAGATTTTTAAAATAGGCTTTATGTACTTTTGTGTCTTGTATACAGAATAGGCAAGCTTCTACTTCCAAACAAATAAAAAGCTAAAAGGTTCCATCAAAGCAAGTGTGGTAAAACTAAACTTAGCTTTTATAATAAAAAGAGTGTCAAATTCAATTTCCCTTTCTACTACCCAGTAATTCTGAAATGTTTTGAAGTAGTACCAGGCTGCAGAGTAATGCAATCTGCAAAATATCACCAATATTTTCAAACATGTGGTAATGATTTTCCTTACACTTAAAAGTGGCCCCAATTCTAACAAGCACAGTTGCTTTAGTAAAAATGCTAACTTTGACAGGTTTGCTAGCCATTTTTTATTATGTCTAATGAAAGATCATTAACTTCTTCTAATACTTCAAAAGATCGCCACATATTGGGGAAGAGAGGTGTAGTAATCACTATAAATCCTTATTGCTCAAGCAAATAATGGATACATTAAACAAATACATTAATTACTTAGGTAACCTATATTTTAGATATTTATAATTTCAACAATTATTAATTCCAAAATCGTGAAACACATATTTGACTTTATGAGACATTATTAAAAAATCCTGTTCTCACAATGTTGACAATATGAAATATAGACTTTTATTTTGCAGAAAATAAACTCAAAATTAGAAACACACATAGTACTGACAGAGCATGAATTATTTCTCTTAAATTTTAGACAAATCTAAATTCTATCAAATTTGGAAATGCATTATAGTTTATATCAAAGTGTTACAAAAATAGATGAATTTGTACAGTAACATATGCATTAATGAAATAAAAGAATTTGAGAGGGAAATAATTGGGGTCTAGTATCGTGACTAAATTCTTTAGTTTGTTTCATAGAAACATAAAATGTATTTTATATAATTAATAACTGGAAGCATAAGAAAGTTGTGAAAATCTTTGTTTTGAAATGACACATTTGTTTTATATACTTTTATTCAGAATATGAAATAAAATGTTCGGTCACTGTAGAAAAATGTTTCATAACTAGAACACAGCAATGATTTAATAAGTTCTATGAAAAGTCCATTTGCATGAGATCAGCACCTAGCCTATAATGCGTAGTAATAGATTGTTGGCTTGATTTTATACCAGTTGACATCAGATTACAATACACTGAATAAATGTTAACCTATAATCCCTTTAGTAAAAGCGAGCATTGTTTGTCTTCTCTTGTAGAGACCACATTGATTTTCTTTTATTGGATGTTCAACCACTGCATCTTAGATTGATTACTTTGAATTAAATGTGCAGAGAACATTTTTATTATTCTAAAACAGCAATCCTAACATTAAGAAGATGCACTTCCTCCCATCCCCTCTGTACTACAGAATGTATACTCAACCATAACATTTAGATTTCTTTAGTTTTCCCATTTTGTTTTAGGGCTGCTGTGATGCTGACCCGTACTCTGCCCCTGTGACCCTTAACCCAGACACATCTGACCAGTCAAGGCTCTGGGGGTGGCAAATTAATAGAAGCCCTGCTTGTTAATTGCATAAAAGAAAAGCCAAAGAATTCATCACCTCAGTCATGGCCATTGCTTTCCTTTGACCTCCTTCTCCCATAAGGCTTTTGCTGGTGGTCACATCTGTGGTTTTCCTATAGCCTACATATTTGCCATATAATTATTCAGCATCAAACCTTATTAATCAAATCGATGCTGTGTTTTAAATGGAAATTGCAGGATTAATACAAGCATTCATTTCATCCTGAAAATCTTGATGGCTTTAGCACATGAAATCCAATTGGAATATAAAAGAAGGGATGTAGAGACCTGATTGAATTAGGGGAGGCATGGTGCACATTAAATTACATATGCCAGCAGGGCTCCATGCTTTTATAGTAAAATACTGCTTCGGAGTCCATACGTCATATAACCTCTTGTGATTTTCTGATAGTCACTGGCACTCTCAAGATAAGAACATAAAAGGTGTCCATATTTTTAAAGATGTTTAAAAAATATCCAATTTGTCTTCAATAGAAAAAACAATTTTCTATGACCATCTTATTGAATGTGAGAGATTATCACAAAAAAATACAGCTAAAACTAGTATATTTTCTATTAAATAGTGCTAGACATCTCTTCATGTAATAGGAAAAATAGGTGAATCTATAAAATCAACTTTTATTAAACCCCTTTCTTACTCCAAATGTCTTTACATAGTAGGTGGTCAATAAATATTATCACCTAATTAATAAAGAAAAAGCATTTTATATAGGGCATGGGAAACTATCTATGTTTATTTTACTGCGTTTGTTACAGAAAACACAATTTGAGATTGAGCCTTGGAAAAGAGTCACAGACAGACTGTTATTGACAAGTACCACAAAGATATCAGCAAAGCTCAATAGCTTATTCTTTGGGGTTAACCCTGACCTAGTGCAAGATTAGCACTAGCACATCAATAACCTAAGAAAATAGGTCAAATTATATTCTTTAATGCTTTAATTTGAACATTTTGGCACATTCTAAAACTTTCTCTTACAGAGGTTTGCTTATCTCAGTTTTTGTTTTTAATCTAGTGAACATGAGAGAAATGTGTCTTTGTATTTATAGCCCTATTATGGATGTGGATATGCTGTTAGCACATTGATACACGACCATTTGGAAGGAATTTAAATATAATGCAAGTATAATAATCATAAAAAGATAAACAGTTATGAGATAATAAAGCAGTTTGGTTAAGAGAGTTCAGTAAAGGGTAATGGTAGTACCTTATGATGAGAAATTATCATAGAAGAAATTCCTTCCAGAATTTCCTGATTTGATGTAATTTAAAGGTTAGGCTTTGTCTCACTCAAAACAAGTCTAAACTTACTTTTGAGATTGGCCGTAATTATTATTTTTTTAACTAAAAAAGCAAAGGTCTTCCCACAAAGGTTTCTCATAATTTATATGTACCATTGTGTGAATTAGAAAAAAGTACTCCCTTTAGACGAGCACAGACTCTTGGATGTCCAGCATGGTCAGTTTTTGTGTTTAACCAAAATAGAAAAAGGAATATCTTGCCATGTACATGGAGTTTGAGCTAGATTTCATGCCTTCTTATGTGTCCTCGTACAGTCAACAACCTGAGCTACCATATGTGACAGATCTGCCTTCTACTACTACCCAAAGTCATATGAAAATCCTTGCTTACTTTTCATCATTTACCAATAGACCACGTTTAGTATTTAGTTCTAAAGAATAAATTTGAATTCAAATAAAATTTAGGAACAAACACAATAGGCAGAAAGTTCTGATTAAGAAGAGTTTTTCTATGGAATACATCCAAGTGTTAATTATCTGCCAGATTCTACTTAAGAATAAATGAGAGTCTTATCTACGTGATTTTCTTGGGAAACTGTACAAGAATACTTTTGAAGGACTCCTACCTATAGTAGTTCCTCTTAATCTGTACTATCATTCTGTAACAATAGTTCAAAGAATAGGGGTCTTTCTCTCTCTCTAAGTACATTTTAAAAGTTTTGAATAATGCATTTCTCTATACATTTCATCTCAACATGGGAACAAGTTAGAAGATCTTATGGCAATGAATTTATGAAACTGCGTTTGACAATCATGAAAACAAACTGCTCTAGTATATTTTTTGATATACTTTTTTTTTCTTTCTCTGCAGGCCAGAGTGTTGCTATATTTTCAGGTGGGTAGTGGGAAGTGTCTGACACAAATTCTTTCATTTTAATATGTCCTTTGAAAAATTAGATGATTTTACTTACCAAATTATATATATATACCTTTGAAAAATTAGATGATTTTACTTACCAAATTATATATATATATATATATACTTCATAATCAGTTGTAAAAGATAATTAGTTGTAGAGTAAATCAGCTTAGAATCCAGAAGACTTTAATAATAAGTTGATACACAAATACTGTCAGGTGCGATCTGTTAATTAGAAACAAATAGTACCTCAGATCATTTACTGTAATTAGCATCATTCACTCCACTGACCTGGAGTTTAGTTAATCTTGGAATAGACTCAGAGCTTATAGTTTTTATCAGGTTTCAAATAGAAGCTTAAAATAACATGAAAATCTTTAGGATGAATAAAATGTTAATCCAGCACAGTGGTTTTACCCGATTTTGGTATAATAATGCGTATGAATAAACTTAGGCATGTACAGTGTGTGTATGTATGTGTTTATATAAGCATGTGCTCTCTTGTTCCAGAGAGGGGCAGTAGTAGTGGTTCTGTACAAGGTAGGTTCTCCAAGTAGTTCTCTTGATTTTTTCATGTTAAGGTTTAGAAAGCAAAATTTTTTAGAATCACCCCTTTAGCAAATAAAAGTAATGAATCTGTTTGATGTTGCTCTTTATTAATAAAAGGGCAAAACTTTTCCTTGTTTTACGAGAAATCATTATTTGCCTACTTATAAAGTTATTGTTAATATGAGAAAGGAGATCTGCTAAGTATGTATTTGATGTGTTAGAAATGTTTTAAAGATAGATGAATGCAGAAAACTGAAAATCGAACACCCAAAGTCTAAGATAACTTTTTCTAAGCCAGTCATGAAAATGATTCCCTCTGCATGCCAATAGAGCTAAATATTTTGTTTCTCATGAAGATGTACATTCTCTTTTCTGGAGTAAGCTAAAATTCATTCTCTCTTTTCCTAAGGTAAATGTAATTATTTGGTGTTTTTAAATTAGGAGAAATAGCACAGACCAGGAAAAATCTTGTACATTCCACTATAGCACATAATTAGGATCTGAAGAAAAATAATGCCTGCCTGACTTTATCATGTATAGAGCAGATTAAAGTGAAGACTATTAAATACTCAATGAGAAGAAAAAAAATCTTGTCAGTTTTTTTGGAGACAGATGTTCATAAAGTAGGTAGGAGAACTTTGGGTGGCAAAAGGTATATAAATGACTTCTCCATGAGAACTCTCTCCATACAGTATAGTGAGAGATGCCATGAAACCACATAATAATATGTGAACATTTCTTAAAGTTGTACAATGGTCTAAAAGTATATATTAATATTCCTTTAGGTTTGGCAAGAAACCCATAGAGCGGAGGTATACATCACAATGAGCTCTAATTACATTGAGTTTACCTCTAATCTACTTTATTGTTGTAATTATTTGCTACCATTTGAGTGATGGAGAAATACTTTTTAATAACAGGGACTAATCCTATTTGAAAGAAGAATCAAATACTGTTCAAATTCATTTATGTATGTTATCAACATATCTTGTTGAAGAAAAAATTCTTTTAATACTGTATTAAGTTAGGTTATTTTCATATTACTTTTTAAAAAATTATGTGGATGTATGAAGAAGTGACTGTAAGCATTCACATAAAAATAGATAATAAATATCTAGGGAGATGGTTTTAAGAATCTGTACTTACATCTACACAACATTTTTCACCCTCAAGTTCAGTTTAAAACCAAGAGATTTAATTATCCAAGTTGTCAAACGATTGATTTTATTTTATGTTATTCTATTCAGTTACTTATTCTAAGATTGCGTAGCAATGATCTGATTTGATCCATTTACATATAGGTGAAAAACTGCAATTTCTGTTAAAATTTGGACGTATTTACTACATATGTTAGCTGAACTATCTCAACACTATGAATAGTACTTTTTACAATATGCAGTGCATATTTCAAGTTGATATTCTTCTCCACAACTGAAGAAAAACATCTCTTTTTTTAATATGAAGTGAATTTCTTTAACTTGTTAATGTATTGACTGGATAAGAAAGTAAATGATTTACATATTATTCTTATATACATATATGTT